>NC_142802.1:59837588-60027588 GCF_049724085.1 Artemia sp. Qi Xiang Cuo | reverse complement strand
ATATGCCCCCAGTGCATGACTTACAACCCTATCCCCAGGGCACTGGGAGATTGGGTCAACCCTAGAGGCATTGTTATATGTTCTTTGAACTATTTTGAGCAAAATTGCTATCTCACAATATCAATCAGATCCTTTTGGTGAAAAGAGGGGTAGTCGAAGGGGGGGGGGGGCTAGCTGCCCTCCATCACTTTTTACTCTCAAGAGGAAAATATAACTTCCAATTTCCAATCAAATGAGCCTCCTCTAAAGTTTATAAAACCATCCCTTCCATAAAAAACTTAAATGCCCCTTGGGCATTACTTATAACACTTGCCCTCAGGCTCTGCGGTTTGTTTTAGCCCTAAGTGCCTTGTTATATGAAATTTAGACTATTTTAAATAAAATGGTTATCTCAAAATGTCTATTAGATGCATTTCGTGACAATACGACGTGTGTATGTGTTGGGGGGGGGGTAGCTGTATGACCATGCTTTCTATAAAAAACCTTCTATGCCCCCAGGGCGTAAATTACAACCCTTGCCCTGAGGGCTGTGTGGGGCTGTCATCCTCAAAGACATACATTCTGGAACTATCAACTACGTTGAACAAAATGGCTATCAAAATTTTGATCGGAAGTGTTTGGAGAAATGATGCTAGTGGCGTGGGGGGGGGGGTAATTTGCCCTCCGATCACTTTCGACTATTACAAAGGGCTAGTGCCCTTTCAAGTTCCAATAGAATGAGAACTTTTTGAAGTTTATACGAGAACGCTTTCTATAAAAACCTTATATTGGCTTAGGGTATAACTTACAACCCTTGCCCTGCCGGATTGGGGGTTGCCATCCTCAAAGACATAATTTCCGGACCTTTCAACTACGTTGGACAAAATGAATTTCTCAAAATTTTGATCGGAAGTGTTTGGGGAAATGGTGGACGGGGAAGGGGATCAATTGCCCTCCAATCACTTTCGACTATTAAATAGGGCACTAGCCCTTTCAATTTTCAATCGAATATCCCTTGTCGAAGTTTCTGCGACAACTTCTTCGATAAGAAGTGCCCTGGTCTAAAAAAACAAACAAACAAACCAAAAAAAAAAAAAATAATAAAAAATAATACATTGTGCCAACATCGTGATATGTCAAGAATGAAAGAATTGGCCTTGGGTTTAGTAGTAAAAACGAAAACAAACTGAATAAAAAAGAAAAATCTTTTTGGATGGAAGCAAAGACTGACATTAAAGCTTAAGATTAACGTGAATTATTTCTCATTTTTTTCTTGGGGGGGGGGGGGCTGCCCTTCCATAAATCTTCTTTTCTTTTCGCTAAAATCTTGCTTTTGTCCCCATTGCTTTAAGAACGACGGCTCAAAGAAAAGAGTGGATTGAATACTTGACTTGACTTAAGGCTCCTGCCGGGGGTTCAGAGTAGAAAACGATAAGATTAGGCGCCTCCAGGTTGACCTATCGCTTGCCAGACTTGCAGCTTCTTCCACCGGGATGTGGGCTTGGGTGAGGAATTCATCGGCTTTGTCCTTTTCCACCTAGTCGGTGGGCGTCCTCTGGGTCACTTCCATCCTTTTAGTGTGGGGTCGAAGTCTAATGCAACCCGTGCTGGGGTGTCGCGTGACATGCGAATGAGGTGGCCGTACCACCGAACAGTACGCTGGGCGAGCTGTGTCGAAAAAGGAGTTTGAGCGGTACGTGACAGGAGAGTCTGGTTGCTAACGAAGTCAGTCCAGTGAAGTCTTTCGATTCTTCGGAGATGTTTCGTCTGAGCGACATCAATGGCGCTAAGGATAGATTTTGCAGCGGGGCACGTCTCCGCTCCATACAGCAGGACGGTGCTGACTGACGCATTGTAAATGCGCATTTTGGTAAAGCGGCTTATGTTTGGCTTTCGCCAGATTCTTTCGGATTGAATACGATAAGGATTATTTGTTACAATATTTCAAGGACGAAAGATCTTACTAATAGACAATAGTTTTTTAGTTCAAATGTTTAGAACGCTATCAGCAAATAAACGCTGGTATTTACCCATTTTTTATTTGTATTAATTATAAAAACTTTTTCCACAAAATATATTTTTCAAAGAAAAGTAAAGAACTTCATTAAACCAAAAATGAGCAAAAATAAATCAAATAATCTACCAAGCGCAAAGCTACCATAAATAATCATCGATAAATAAATGAAACCCAGAGAGAACAGAAATTACAATAAATAACCGAGTTAAACTCAAAACGAGCAGAAATTAACATGAGTAGGGCTCAAAACCCCTATGCCTTCCCAAGGCCAGAACATAATTAGCGCTTTACTGAAAAATATATAAATATTTTCACTTTTATAACTTAAATAAATAAAAAAATATTAACATTTTGATTGCTCAATATCAATATGTATATTAAACAGACAATGTACATTCATTTGTATTTTTTTTGACTCGGTTATTTATTGTAATTTCTGTTCGTTTTGGGTTTCATTTATTTATCGATGCTGATTTGTGGTAGTTTCGATATTGGAGATTTTTAGATTTCATTTTTGCTCATTTTTTTTTTAATAGAGTTCTTTACTTTTATTTGAAAAGGTTATATTGTGGAAAAAGTTAATTTTAAATTAACTTCTATTCGTTTTGTAGTGACAGAGTCTTTTCAGGGAAAAGTTTAAATTTAAATCGAAAAAGTTTAACAGTTTAAATCTTTTCATTTTTTAAGACTTTATAGTTTGGCCTGCTATTTGTATGCTGGTGAAACATTTTCAGCAATTTTTAACAACATACAACATTTTAAAAATCTGGACACAAATAGTACTGTTTAATTTAGTTTCATACCTCCTCTAGTTGACCTGAAATGGAAAACTTGATACCATTCGCAAAAAAATCTGTTTATTTTCTTTGATATACTTTCTTTGATGGCTTTGATACACTTACACTATTTTGATTTGGTTAAATTTTAAGAGCAGAAGTAGCCCCGAAATTCTGAATATAATACGCCCAGTCGTTCTTGAGATACTGCTGAGATGCTTTCTTGGGAATTAGCATTAACACAGTGTATTTTGATTTAATCTTGAGACAACATTTTTTTTTTACACATAATGGGAGGGTGGGAGTGGAAGGGGGATTAGTTGCCCTACAATCACTTTCGACTATTAAAAAGGGCATCAACCCTTTCTATTTTCAGTCGAGTGAGCCCTTTTTGAAGTTCCCACGACAGCTCCTTCGATATGAAATGCCCTGGTCTAAACAACAACAACAAATATTACTAATCACTTTCGACTATTAAAAATGGCACTAGCCCTTTGAATTCAAATCGAATGAGCCCTTTTCTGAAGTTTCTACGACAACGTCTTCTAGGGTTGTGGGGGAGTGTATTCCTCAAAAACATATTTTATAGCTGGAAATCAGTTACGCTTAACAAAATGGCTATCTCAAAATTTTGATTGGATATGTTTGGGGCCCTGGGGGGGCGGGGGGCTAGTTGACCTCCAATCACTTTCGACTATTAAAAAGGGCACTATCACTTTGAATTTCCAATCGAATGAGCCTTTTTTGAAGTTTCTACGACAACGCCCTCTATAAAAACCTTATCTGCCCCCAGGGCATAACTTAAAATCCGTGCCCTGAGGGTTGTGGGGGACTGTCCTTCTCAAAAACATATTTTCTCTCTGGAAATCAACTACGCTGAACAAAATGGCTATCTCAAAATATTGATTGGATGTGTTTGGGGGAATGATGGGCGTGGGGGGGGGGGACTAGCCCTGAGGGTTGTTGGGGAGTGTCCTCTTCAAAAATGCATTTTATATCTGGAAATCAACTACGCTGAACAAAATGGCTATCTCAAAATTTTAATTGGATGTGTTTGGGAGAATGATGGGCGTGGGGGGGGCTAGTTGGCCTCCAATCACTTTCGACTTTTAAAAAGGGTACTAGCCTTTTGAATTCTCAATTGACTGAGCCTGTTTTAAATTTTCTACGAAGACAACTTCTATAAAAAACCTTACGCTCCCCCAGGATACTAATTAAAAAATTCTCCATGAGGATTTTAGAAAATTATCGTTTCCAAAAGTAAAATTTTTATCTTTAAACTAACTAGCCTATTCCGAACAAAATGGTTGTCATCCAATTTAGATTGGATGTGTTTGTGGGATTGATGAGTATGGGGGGGGGGGGCTAGGTACCCTCCGATCACATCTGATAATTAAAAATGGCCCCAGCCCTTGTAATTTTAATCCGAATGAGCCTGTTTGAAGTTTTTACGACAACGCCATCTATAAAATTCTTATATGCTCCCATGTTATAACTGATAACCTTTGCCCTAAGGGTTGTGGGGGAGAGTCCTCCTCAAAAACATATTTTCTATCTGGAAATCAACTACGCTGAACAAAATGCCTATCTCAAAATTTTGATTGGAGGTGTTTGGGGGAATGATGGGCATGAAGGGGGGGAGCTAGTTGCCCTCCAATCACTTTCGAATATTAAAAAGGGCACTAGCCCTTTGAATTTCCAATCGAATGAGCCTGTTTTGAAGTTTCTATGACAAAGCCTTCTATAAAAGCCTTTTATGCCCTCAGGGCATAACTTAAAACTATTGCCCTGAAGGTTTTAGGGGAGTGTCCTCCTCAAAAATTATTTTCTATCTGGAAATCAACTACGTTGAACAAAATGGCTATCTATCCCACAATTTTAATTGCATGTGTTCGGGGGAAAGACGGGCGTGGGGGGGGGGGGGCTAGTTGCCCTCCAATCCCTTTCGACTATTAAAAAGGGCACTAACCCTTTGAATTTCCAATCGAATGAGCCTTTTTTGAAGTTTCTGCGACAACGCCTTCTATAAAAGCCTTATATGCCCCCAGGGCATTACTTAAAACCCTTGCCCTGAGGGCTGTGGAGGAGTATCCTCCTCAAAAAATATTTTCTATCTGGAAATCAACTATGTTGAACAAAATGGCTATCTCACAATTTTGATTGCATGTGTTTGGGGGAAAGATGGGCGTGGGGGGCTAGTTGCCCTCTAATCCCTTTCGACTATTGAAAAGGATACTAGCCCTTTGAATTTCCAATTGAATGAGCCTTTTTTGAAGTTTCTACGACAACGCCTTCTATGAAAACCTTATATGCCCCCAGGGCACAACTTAAAGCCCTTGCCTTGAGGGTTGTGGGGGAGTGTCTTCCTCAAAAACACCTTTTCTATCTTGAAATCAACTACGCTAAACAAAATGACTATCTCAAAATTTTGATTGGCTTTGTTTGGGGGAATGATGGGTGTGGGGGGGGGCTAGTTGCCCTCCAATCGCTTTCGACTATTAAAAAGGGCACTAGCCCTTTTGAAATCTCTACGACGACCCCTTCTATATGAAGTGCCCTGCTTTAAACAAAAAAAAATAATAAACTGTACATTGTGTCAACATTGATTTTATATGCCCCTCGGGGCATAACCTAAAACCCTTGCCCCGAGGGTTGTGGGGGAGTGTCCTCCTCAATAAGATTTTTTATATTCGGAAATCAACTACGATGAACAAAAGGGATATCGCAAATTTTGGTTGGGAGGGGCTTGGGGGCAGGAGGGGCGTGGGGGGGGGCTAGTTGCCCTCCAATCACTTTAGACTATTAAAAAGGGCACTAGCCACTTTAATTTTCAATCGAATGAGCCCTTTTCGAAGTTTCTACGACAACGCCTTCTATAAAAACCTTATCTGCCCCCAGGGCATAACTTAAAACCCTTGCCCTGAGGGTTGTGGGGGAGTGTCTTCCTCAAAAACGTATTTTCTATCTGGAAATCAACTAAGCTGAACAAAATGGTTATCACAAAATTTTGACTGGATGTCTTTGGGTGAAGGCTGGGCGTGGGGGGGGACTAGTTGCCCTACAATCATTTTTGACTATTAAAAAGGACACTAGTCCATGTAAGTTCCAATCAAATAAGCCTATTTAGAAGTTTCTACGACATCGCCTTCTATAAAAACCTTATATGCCCCCAGGGCGAAACTTTAAACCACTGCTCTGAGGGTTATGGGAGAGTTTCCTCCTCAAAAATATATTTTCTATCTTAAAATCCACTACGCTGAATAAAATGGCTATCTCACACGTTAGATTGGATGTGTTGGGGGGATTAATGGGCGTAGGGGGGGGCTAGTTGCCCTCCAATCACTTTCGACTATTAAAAAGGGCACTAGCCACTCCAATTTACAATCGAATAAGCCCTTTTCGAACTTTCTACGACAACTTCGTCGATACGAAGTGCCCGGGCATGGAGAAAACAACAAAAAAAAAACAACACATTGTGTCCACATTGTTCTTTACTTAGGCAGCGCTAGCGCGCTGCCTATGATAGCTTGGATACACTTACGCTATTCTGATTTGGTTAAATTTTAAGAGCAGAAATAGCCCCGAAAGTTTGAACATAATACCCTCAGTCGTTCTTGGGATACTGCTGAGATGCCTTATTGGGAATTAGCATTAACACAGTGCATTTTGATTTAATCTTGAGGCAACATTTAGTTTTTGAACATAATTGGCAAATGGGAGGGTGGGCGTGGGAAGGGGATTAATTGCCTCGAAGAGCCCTTTTCGAGGATCCTACGACAACTCCTTCGATACAAAGTGCCCTGGTCTAAAAAAAAAACCAAAAACATTGTATCCACATCGATCTTTACTATAAAAATCAAGCCTGCCAATCACTTTCGAATTTTGATTGGATGTGTTTGGGGAAATTGTGGGCGTGGATAATCGAATGAGCCCTTTTTGAAGTTTCTACGACAACGCTTTCTATAAAAACGTTATATGCCCCCAGGACAGAACTTACAACCCTTGCTCTGAGGGTTGTGGGCGGGGGGTGTTGTCATCCTCAAAAACCTAATTTCCAGAACTTTCAATTACGTTCAACAAAATGGCTATTTCAAAATTTTGATTGGATGTGTTTGGGGAAAAGGTGGGCGTGAGAGGGGGGTTAGTTGCTCTCCAATCGCTTTTGACTATTAAAAAGGGCAATAGCCCTTTGAATTTCCAATCTAATGAGGTCCTTTCTGCGACAAAGCTTTCTAAAAAAAAACCTTATATGTCCCCAGGGCATAACATAAAACCCATGGCCTGTGGGCTGTGGGGGAAGTGTCCTCTTCAAAAATATAGTTTCTATCTGGAAATCAACTACGTTGAACAAACTGGCTATCTTAAAATTTTGATTGGATATGTTTGGGGAAATGGTGGGCGTGGAAGGGTATTAGTTGCCTTCCAATCACTTTCAACTATTAAAAAGGGCACTAGCCATTCCAATTTTCAATCGAATGAACCTCTTTTGAAGTTTCTTCGACAACTCTATCTGTAAAAACCTTATATGCCCCAAGGACAAAACCTACAACCTTTGTCTTGGGGCTCTGGGGGGTTTTTCATCCACAAATACATAATATCCAGAAGTTTCAACTACTTTGAACATGAGTATCTCTAAACTTTGATTGAAAGTGTTTGGGGAAATGGTGGACGTAAGAGGGGGGTTTATTACTCTCCATTCACTTTCGACTATTAAAAAGGGCACTAGGCCTTTCAATTTCCAATCAAATGAGCCTGTTTTTGAAGTTTCTACGACAATTTTTTCTGTAAAATCAAATATGCCTCCAGGGAATATCTTACAACCCTTGTCCTGAGGGCTCTAAGGGGGTTATCATCCTCAAAGACCTAATTTCCAGAATTTTCAACTATTTGGGAAATTCAACTATTTGGATGTATTTGGGGAAATGGTGGGCATGAGAGGGTGGTAGTTGCCCTTCAATCACTTTCGACTATTAAAAAGGCCACTAGACCTTTCAATTTCCGATTCAATGAGCCCCTTTTTCAAGTTTCTACGACAAAGATTTCAATGAAAACCTTATATACCCCTAGGGCATAACTTATAACCCTTCCCCTGAAGACTGAGGGGAGAAGGTCCTGCTCAAAGATATAATTTCCAGAACTTTCAACTGCGTTGAACAAACTGGGTATCTCAAAATTTCGATTGTATATGTTAGGGGAAATGGTGGGCGTGGAAGGGGTGTTAGTTGCCTTCCAATCACTTTCGACTATTAAAAAGGGGACTAGCCATTCCAATTTTCAATCGAATGAACCTCTTTTGAAGTTTTTTCGACAACTTTATCTATAAAAAACGTTATAAGGCCCCAGGGCATAAACTACAACCTTTGTCCTGGGGGCTCTGGGGGGGTTTGTCATCCTCAAATACATAATTTCCAGAACTTTCAACTACGTTGAACATAATGGTTATCTCTAAACTTTGATTGAAAGTGTTTGGGGAAATGGTGGACGTGAGAGGGGGGTTTATTACTCTCCATTCACTTTCGACTATTAAAAAGGGCACTAGGCCTTTCAATTTCCAATCAAATGAGCCTGTTTTTGAAGTTTCTACGACAATTTTTTCTGTAAAATCAAATATGCCTCCAGGGAATATCTTACAACCCTTGTCCTGAGGGCTCTAAGGGGGTTATCATCCTCAAAGACCTAATTTCCAGAATTTTCAACTATTTGGGAAATTAAACTATTTTGATGTATTTGGGGAAATGGTGGGCATGAGAGGGGGGTAGTTGTCCTTCAATCACTTTCGACTATTAAAAAGGCCACTAGCCCTTTCAATTTCCAATTCAATGAGCCCCTTTTTCAAGTTTCTACGACAAAGTTTCAAGTTTCAAAGTTTTTCAAGTTTCTACGATCTGGAAATCAACTACGTTGAACAAAATGGTTTTCTCAAAATTTTGATTGGACGTGTTTGGGGAAATGGTGGGCTTGGAAGGGGTGTTAGTTGCCTTCCAATCACTTTTGACTACTAAAAGGGGCACAAGCCACTCCATTTTCCAATCGAATTAGCCCTTTTCGAAGTTTCTACGACAAATCCTTCGATACGAAGTGCCCTGGTCTAAAGGAAAAAAATAATACATTGTACCAACATTGTTCTTAACTTAGGCAGCGCATTTGCGCTGCCTATGATTGCTTTTACTCATAATTGCTTTCAGCATAGCACTCCAAATCTTTAGCGTAAAGAGTGGGGGGGGGGGTCCTCTAATACACAGAATGATTCCTGTTTCATTAAGTTTTAATGCCCCTCTCCTTTCATTAGAAAATAACTTTTTTGTGTGTAGAAAGACTCGAGTTTTAATTGATGATTTACCTGCTCCAGGCTACTTGAGAACTAACCGAAACTGAACGAAAAAATTACAAAGTAAAAGAAAGGCATTTGGGTAATTTCCTTAGTAGCAACTGAGCAATTCGTTACTTAAAAAGTGACCTCGCGTATGGGCGTGGTTCACCTCGCCAGGGTTGTCAGTGATAGTTCGCTGAAAATAATCTAACTATTGGATTCACTTAATCGATCCAAAACACTGATAATACTACAATTTGATTCTTACTATTAGTGGAGAAAGAACTACAAAATTTGCCACGTGGCTCTAAATGCATCCTGCGTTCGCCTAGCTTTCAGAATCTCAATTTTGTATGTATAAAAAACAAAAAAAGGGGAACATCAGTGCTACCCAGGTAAAAAAGTGATTTTCCTCGTTTTTCAAGGCAGGGACTGTAAGTACCCTGTTTGGAGTTTTCTAGAAGGGTGAATCCAATGGTGTACTTTGCGTTTCGATTCAACACCATTTTTGAGGGGTTTCTGGTTCTTTCAAAATTCATGTATGCCAAATTTGTTTCTAAAATATCATTTTATTTTTTTGACTACTTGAAGTAAAATTTACCATTCCTGAATCAGAGGCAGCGCTATCCTAAGTAATAAACGATGTTGGCACTTTTTTTTATTATTTATTTTTTTTTTTGACCAGGGCACTTCGTTTCGAAGGAGTTGTCTTAGAAACTTCAAAAAGGGCTCATTCAACTGAAAGGGCTAGTGCCCTTTTTAATAGTCGAAAGTGATTGGCGGGCCACTAACCCCCCTTTCACGCCCACTATTTCCCCAAACACATCTAATCGAAATTTTGAGATAGCCATTTTGTTCAACGTAGTTGAGTTCTGGAAATTAGGTCTTTGAGGATGACAAACCCAAGACAATATACCAATAACAACTGAGGGTATTAACTTCAAATTTTCGGGGCTACTTCTATTACTACTTTTGCTCTTAAAATTTTACTAAATCAAAAGATGTAATTGTATCCAGGCTGTGAAAGAGCATCGATGTAAATTTTTGGGAATGGTTTTAACTTTATTTATCAGGTCAACTAAAGGATGTATATGACTAAATTAAACACAACTATTTGTGTCATGATTTTCAAAAGAGTTTATGTTGTTAAAAATCGCTGAAAAAGTTTCTCCAGTATATAAATAGCTGACCAAACTACAAATTCTTAAAGGAAAAGCGGAAAAATTCAAACTGTTATATTCTTTTTCCCTGAAAAAGACTATGCCAATATAAAACGAACAGAAATTAATTAAAAAAAAGCCTTTTCCACGAAATAAGTTTTTCAAAAAAAGTAAAATTCCATTAAATCGAAAATTAACAAAAATAGAATCAAATAATCTACCAAGCATACAACTACCTCAAATAAGTAAATGAAACCGAAAACGAACAGAAATTAAAATAAATAACAGAGTCAACCTCAAATTTAGCAGATGTTACTCTGAGTAGGGTTCAAAAACCCAATGATTTATTAAGAACAAAAAATAAACTGTACTCTCCTGAAAAATTCTTTTAAATTTATTTATTTTCATAAAATAAATACATAGAGGATTAACTCATTTTTTAATGTATAAATATCTGCATGTTTATGTTCAACTGACAATGCATAATCATTTATATTTTTTTCAGTAAAGTACAAATCATATTATCGCTTTTAGAAAGCATATGGGTTTTGAACCATACTCGTATTAATTTCTGCGCGTTTTGAGTTTGACTCTGTTATTTATTTTATTCTTTACTGAATTCTTTAGGGCTTTATTCACGTAGCTCTTTTTTCTCTTTTTTCCCTTAACTTTTTTTTCGTTTAATCATATAGTTGTTTTTTTGAAGATACGACGCATCAAAGAAGAAGCTGACGGCTCAGGAGATGTTCAAGAGGGTGAGGTTTCTTCTTCCAAGCCAGCCATATTAAGCGACCAACTTCTTGGGACATTTCTTCTTGAAGTAAGTAAACAAATTGAGGCGAATCTGTCTTATTAATTAATTTTTATCAACTCTAATCTATCAAATGATATAATTAATTAATTTAAGTTAAAATAATTTCGATTTAAAATCAATTTTAATGAGTTCTTCTCGGGACATTTCTTCTTAAAACTACAGTCATGATACCAATGAAACCAACATAATCCCCATTTATAATTAACTATACTGATCCACTATATAATAACTTGCTATAAAAACCCGGATATATATTTCATTTTAGAGAATTTCATTTTACCCTGAAGCAAGTAACTTGGGTACTTGTCAATTAGCCGGAATCCACGCGAAGTCAAGTTTGATTAATACTAATGAAATAAAACAAAATATGATGAAAATATAATAGTTTAGAAACAAATTTGGGCTATATATTTGCACATTAGGTGGGTGGGGGGTAAAGCGTAGCATATATTAAATACGTAACTTAACCTAACCTAGGTACCTTATTTCACCCTAACCCCCCCCCCCAAAAAAAAAAAACAACAACAAAAAACAAAGTTTGAATATTGTAAACGCAATGACAAACCACAGTTTGAAATCCAATATTCTATTGAAAGCCTCGTTTGACTAGTTTCTTAAGCAACTTCCCTATACAATATATCGCGTGGGTTCCGGCGAATTGACAAGTACCGTAACTTGTAAGCTAAATTCAATAAAAACTTATTTCAAAATTGTCAACTAATTTTCTCGTTTTAAAGGCCGTCGCAAAACTGTTACTAAGGCAACTGGAATATTTATGCAGCTTACACAATAATGTGCTTTAAGCTATAAATGGGTGTAAATAGTTGTTGGGAATGTGTATGGGCAGTAAAAGCTGTTGCTTTTAATGGGTGTTGCTTTGAGCAGTTGCTTCGAGCTATAAATGGGTGTAAATTTTTGTTGGGAATATGTATTGGCAGTAAAAGCAGTTGCAGTAGCTGTATTATTGCTTTTATCGTTTCAAACGAAATATAATACGCTCACCTTTATACAATTTTCCTAAATTTTCAACCTCTTTTCAACGAATAAAATAATTCTAACTCAGGCCCGTCAGAATCTAAGGGTGGTATTTACGGGTGACTGATGTTATCGGAGACCTTTACAAAGCTAGAACTACTATGCAGAGTGTTGTTGATATTTGTTTTGCTCAATGCATGTCACAAATCCGCATTTCGAGTACTAATCCTTCTTCTTTACACCCCTAAAAAATATAGATTTAATGTGGGATTGAGTCTTTCCATGCGAACCGAATTCAAAAATAGTTTTTAGGGTATCTTGGAATTTATTATTTTACGCTACCAGCAAGTTTCGTGAAAACAACAATCTCACAGCTACCTGATTTATACATCCTTTGGCATGTTCATCTGTTGATTTATAGGAGTCAAGCTATATTTCAATATCTTTTTTATATTATTGTTTATATTTTTATATTATATTTTATATTTTTCATATTTCAATATCTTTTCTATATACAAATTATGGTGAGAAGGGGGGGGGGAGATTATGGAAATTTTTCTCGGGAATAGCCTGCTGCGTAAATGTTTCTGGAGGATAAGTTTTGCGCAATTGCAGCCCAACTTGTTAATAAATTTAACAGCTCACAGTAAATCCTTACTAAACGATACAAGGCCGTGCCCAGGGGGGGTGGGGGTAGGGTGGGTTTGAACCTCCCCCCTCGAAATGTTTGTTTGACTCGTAAAAACGTAATAAAAATGGATATAAACAAATTTGTATGCGTTATTGAAGTTTTTTTTTGTTTACCCCTCCCCCCCCCCCCAAAAAAAAAGAAAAAGAAAAATAAAATCCTGAGTACGGCCTTTGAACGATAACTAGAAGTTTTTTTCATGATACCCTGTTTTGGACCTGGAACAGCCATAAACCGATGACTCTTAAAGAAAGTATTGTTTGCCAAGTAAAAGATTAAATATCGAAGGTTTTATGCATTTTCTGACTTTCAAGAGGAGATTTTAATAGCTTAAAAAATCCCCCCCCTCCCTAGACTTTGGAAAATATATTTTTGCACCCCCTCCCTCTGATTTCCGTGAGTTGACCTCACTGTTTCTAGCCATCCAATCAGGGCTGGTAGTAAATGAGCAAGTAAACTTATAATGATTATCCGTAGACATTGATGTTTAGCTAGATATGCCTGTAAATCGGGCTACCGAACTTGAGAATTGGTTACAGTTAACTAAATATTGAATGTTGTATATTTTAGTAAATGAGATATAGAACGATAAATAAAAGTTCAAATAGGGATAAAATCCTTTTAATAGACAGTGATAATGATAACAGTGATAGAAATTCACAAAAATACCAGATATTTCGGTCACATATGCAGTGACCGTCATCAGTAGAAAACAGTTTTACTACTGATGACGGTCACTGTATATGTGACAGAAATATCTGGTATTTTTGTGAATTTCTATCTCTGTTATCATCATCACTGTATATTAAAAGGATTTTATCCCTATTTGAACTTTTATTTATCGTCTAGTTGCATTATCATTATGATTCAATCATAACGCAATCTAGGCATTATGATGTAATCTAGGCCATTTTTTTTTTATTGACAACCGAATTATAAAAGTGATTATTGGACTGTAGTTTCGAATTTACCCGACAACCCCATCTCATAAATCTGATTTTTATTGACAGTTATAGTGTTCGTTTTACTACTATATATAATATCAGTAATTTTTTTTTTTTTTTTATTAGTTTTTTTTTAAGGAAACCTTTCTTACTTAACTGATATTTCCCTAAAAACTGACAAAAAAAATCAATAATTTGAACTACTTTTTGATTCTCTACTCTCCTTTCCAAATCATGAATTTTTTATAAGGAAAAACCCAAGTGAGTAAGACCGTATCCAGGAATTGTTTGCTCATTTTTCTGGGGGGGGGGGAGGGGAGGGGGTTTGTAAAGAGGCTTTACAAAACGCATCAAAAACTTATTATTGTTTTACTACATAATCGTTTTCTTTTTTAATAAATGTATATATCATATCTCCTGCAACTGGATTGTAATTTATTCTTGGGACGCATTATAGTCACACTTGTGTATAAAACTGAAATTTCCACTTGTGGGGAAAATTACAAGAGTTCCGCGCGACTACAGCGCCATTTCAGATTGGTTTTAATCGGATCGGTCCCGGTTTTGTATTGATGTATCCCGATCCCGGTCGCAATTTTTTTTTTTTTTTTTTTTTTTTTAGTTGAAATGTGTGCAATGTTCAAGCGTAAGTTTTATGAATCCGAGTAAAGGTTCAAGGGATTGTTTTAGATCGGAAAAGGTGGAAGCTTAGAAAAGCAGTTTTTTTTATCTCTAATATGAATTTGGCGAAAGACCCGAAGACATAGGCCTAGTATTAGTAGACACTATATGGGAGTAAATTATTGAAACATATGCTTTTAAAACTCATTTTAGCTGCGGTAGTACAAGTTTGATGTCAGAGAACACAAATATTCATACATCTTGTTGTTGTTTTTCAGCAGGTGGAAATTGGGTTGTGAGAATCCGCAAAAACAGTTTAATGGCCATTACTGGCGGATCTAGGTGCGGGGCGCAGGGAGCCTGCGTCCCGCCCTAACGTAGGGTGGGTTTGGGGCTATTAAATTTTTCTGTAGAGGGTGAACAGTTTCATGGCGGGATGTTTTTTTTTACTTACTATTTATTGTATTAATATATTTAGATCATTTTAACTTCAACAGATCTAGTAGAACTTTAACCTTTACCAGATTTTAGATTACGTTTACGACTATTTCCACTACCTACCTACGACGTACAATATTAGAGGTTCCCTTTAAATTGCTGGTATTTTTTCGCAAGTTTATCGGAGCAACCTATTATGAGCCCCCCCCCCCTCACTAAAAAATCTTGAATCTGCCCCTGATGGTCATACTAATAAAATGCAACAATAAAGAGAAATAAGTTAACACTTGTATTTAAACAATTGTTTTGCGCCTGTCAGTACAGATATAAACATCATTAATGAAGAAAATTCAACTTCTAATGCAAAGAAACAAAGTTGACATTAATGACAGTCTGACTATCCAGATTGCCAATGAAAAAAGCCAAATGTCATTCCCTTTGACATCCAAATTGTTCAACACTGAACACTAAAAATTAATCTGGATTGTTTTGTATTTAAATTATTGATCAACCGACTATCCAGATTGCCAATGAAAAAAGCTAAATGTCATTTTGTTTAGCATCTAAATGGTTGAATGGTGAACCATAAAAATAATCTGGATTGTTGGTATTTAAATTATTGTCAAACCGACTACTTCGATTGCCAATGAATAGAGCTAAATATCATGGTCTTTGGCATCCAAATTGTTGAACGTTGTTGTTCAACCAACTTGTTGTTCGACCAAATTGTTGAACCATAGAAAAAAAAAATCTGATAAAACACACAAAGAGAACACTATGAAAAAAATATAGGCTAAAGCGGCTTAATTTTCAATATAAAATTCGTAAATATTTTATAAAAATTTTTATATATAGGCATATACAAAAAACGAACTCTAAACTCTCCTCATGTGAAAGGGGCTGTTTTTTTCTTTCCAACTGACGTTTATTTAAATGACCTTTCAAGGTCCATCGCATACGCTTTCCTTTTGGACCTTTTTTCAGCTGCGTTTTCAATATGAAATTCGTAAATAGTTTATAAAACTTTTTTTATATATAGGCCTATATAAAAACGAACTCTAAACTCTCCTCGTGTGAAAGGGGCTGTCTTTCTCTTTCCAACTAACTTTTATTTAAATGACCTTTCAGGGTCCATCGCATACATTTTCCTTTTGGACCTTTTTCCAACTGCGTAAAAGGAAAATAGTTTGAATGTCCATAGTAACCCACTGTGGGAATTATTCAGATTCTGATAGTTCCGCAGGGAAATAGGACGAAAAGAAACCTCTCTGAATGGCTTGTAATTGCTTGCTCCAATTATCATTATTGAGATATGGATTAGGAGTATAATTTATGAACACAAATTATTTTAGACCTTATTGTTTGCTGTTCTGTGCGAATTTGATCCTTTGTGATTATTTTTCTTTCCCTCATCTATGCTTATTTTCAGTTTTCGGCTTTCTTTTACCATCTTAACATCTTATATAATCAAAATCATATAAATAGTAGCAACATGGAAACGAATACTCTCACACACATGCCCATGTGGGGATTATCTTCTAGCATTGTTTCACAACTCACTTTTCAGGAAAAATTGAGAAGTTTTTGGACTAAGTTCTCAGAAATCCCCCACATCCTTGCGAGGATTAGACCTATAAGCACCTATTTCAGCATACACAGAACATACCTTTAAAAGGGAGGGGGGCATTTTGTTGGGAGAATCCTGCCCTCTCTATCTATTTCTGAGAAGGTCATACTACTTCTTAAATTGGGTGCAAATTAATGTTTAGTAGGCTTGTTAATTTTTTTAAAGCTTTGAGAGTTGAAAATGGAGGACCTCAAACCAGACAGGTAAGTTTTTTTGTGGGATGAAAATAGAAAACACATTTTGCTTCAAATTTAAATTAAAAGTACTCAGAAATTCTGGAAAATTTTGGGTTTGGAGGGGGGCAGTCGGGCTCTTAGCCCCCTCCCGTGTACATCTCTGCCTGCAAACGATTTGAACCGCAAGTCAAACGGTAAACGCTCTCTCCTCCCAAGTTTCATGTGTTTAGTTTTCTTTAACTAAATAAGATACGATGAATAGATATATATAATAGAGATAGGAAGTATATTGTGCAGGAGCTTCTTGGGACAACTAATTCATTTTGAGAGTTTCAAAATGGTTACAATATCAAGAAATATTGGCTTAGTCATTGAACTTACCGCTATCGTTAGTTTTAGTTATTTCGAATTATTATTACTTATTAGTAAACTTATTAGTATTACTTATTATTAAATTATTAGTATTTAGTTATTACTAAGTAATGAATTTATGTTTATTCTAAGCCATGTCACGAAAACTGACAAATATTAGTTGTTTGGAAAGTATTTTCTATGCTATCATTCTATGCCAATTTTTCTCCTCCCTCCCTCTGCTCCTACTCCCTATTGAAGTCCTACACATAGATCCATGGATGCCGTGGCAGTTCCATGATATGAAGCCTAAGCCTGAGTGTACCCGGAAAGCCGTTCTAAAAGACTCAAGAGACTGTCCAGGACGAGGTTCCTCGAGAACTCTTGACCTCCGGTCACTTTGACATTCGGTCAAGCGTGAATTTGTGTTCATTATTATTTTTTGCTTTTCAGGTTAACATAGATAATAAGATTTATTCATATTTAATTATTAATATAATGAATACAGTCTTCTAATCTCCCAAAAGGCCCCTAGGCCTGTAAAAGAGGGGAGATAAATACATTTCAAATAAACACTAAATCAATAGAAGCAATGGAGACAAAAAAGCTAAAAAAAGAGAGCAAATAAGTCTTATGAATGCGCCAAACGAGTGGTATTCTTGAGCCGATATGGGAAGGGTATTCCACATAAAATGACACGCAACGAGAGGATTAAAATAAGATAGTTACCACTCCTGAAGCAGTGTCAAGTGGCGATCATTTTACGTTTGAAAAACATTATCTAAAAATGCGTTTCTGATGTTCGGTTACTATTGGCTGTGGTTCACTCTTTACTATGTTGCATCTATTGTTACACTATGACATCTTGATAATGATATCTCAAAATGCTAATATATGGCAATAAAAATCGCACTATTTAGTGACATTTCCAGAGCCGAGAAAACTAGGAAACATAAAGATTACACTCTGAAATCACCATCATTGAAAACACTAAACTTGGGCTCATAGTTTCCCACTGTGGTTGCAGCAGCAGCAAACTAGTAAAGAGCGACCTGCCTAAAGTTTTGGCACTATTAACCCCAGTGGAACCTAAGACCTTTTCACGGTAAAGTAGTCAGCCAAATCAAAATACAATATATTCTCCCAGACAATCAAAACATCGCATCTGTAATGTTTTGGAATCACCAGGAAGAGGGGGGCTCGCGATTAATTTTCAAGGAGTATGTGGGGAGGGCAAGAGGATTTGAATATTATGCTTAGGGAAAATGACAAGTGTAGCATTGCATTTTTGTCTACTAAATAATAATTCGTTTCAAAAAAGGACAGAGGTTTTTTTTTCTTAAAAGCTTGAAACTAATTTCTTAATCAACAATTTTTTTAAGTAAGATGTTGGGTCAAGAAACCTTTATACACCGATAAAATTAAAAAAAAAAGATATCCGAAAATGGTCCCAAAACTTTTTTCGATCAGCTATGACTCCTTTAGCATTGTTACTTGACTTCAAGCATTTTTGATACCTTGGAATGATTACGGAGTTACGCAAACAGGCACTAAGTTTCATCTCTCCAATCAGCTTGGAAATTACATTCATAATTTTCTTGGGCATACCGCCCCCTATATAGAAAATAAATTTGAAATTAGTTTTGGCTGCATGCTGCATCCGTTCGTGATGCTCGGAAATGAGCCCAAAATTGTTTCATCTCTGATTGACTTGTAACTTCCAGGCCATGCAGACAGGGTAAGATAGACCTAAATGGATATTACTAGAAGATTGGGGCTGGGGTAATAGGAAACGCGCTAAATCACATATCAGTCGAAAATGAGTTATGCGTCGATTCTACTAAAATCCAACACGCTCGGTCGATTGGTTTAGTCAGAATGTATCTATTCCCTTTTGTTCTCGAGATATTCTGAATTATATAATCCACTCAGAACGTGCTATAACACATTTCGACCAGTTTTGCAGACCAAAATATGCTAAATGGACGACTCTTCCACAGCCACGAACATTGCCACATGGCCCACCATGAGCTGGCCAGAAATGCACGATTGAAGCTCGAGTGAGACACAATAGTATATTAATAGTAGTAAACAGTAATAGTAAACAGTTTTTTGCTTCTGAGCATTTTGGGCTCATTTCATATTTCCACAGCCGGCTGGTTGTATCGAGACGTGACGCCTGAAAGAGCGCAACATGTTTTTCCTTATATCGGCTTAAACTCACAGGACATGTAGACAAAGACAAAAGGAATTTAATGGAGACGAAAACTGTGGAAAACGAATTGTTCTATTGAATTATGACATACAGAATAGGCTCGAATTTACTGTGTCTTTATTCATCGGCTATAAACTTGTTGGGCATGTATACTGGGTCAAACAAACCCAAGATTTTTTTTTCTTTTAATCGGGTTTCAATTTGTCAAACTCCAAAATGTGCCAATCATTCATAGTGAGATTTTACTAATACTGAAATTTAGCTTGTGCCAATTTGAGTCAATCAGAAAGTTCTGTGAAAGATCTGATTGGCTCAAATTTGCGCTAGCGCTAAATCTCGGCGTTAGTAAAATCTCATTTTAAATAGGCATAAGTAGAATGGATCAAAGAAACCTTAACAAGGGCAGTAAGTTTCGGAAGCAAAATGCGATTATGTCGATTCTTTAGCTTGAAAAATTCGATTTTTTGGCGCTGATCTGCTTTGAAATTTCGGGCCACGTAGGTACCTCAATTAATATTTAGGAGTAAGGAAATTAGGATTGCCAATTCACAAAAATTACGGGGGGGGGGGGGGGTCTAAATGTATTTTTAAAATGAATGGGGGAATTTTGTTGTTTTTCTTTTTTTCTAAATGAAAATGCCAAAAAGAAGGCATTTTTAAATGAAAACACCAAATGTATTTTCAAAATAAGTAGGAGGAATTTCGTTGTTTTTTGTTTTAAATGAGAATTGCAAAATAAGGCATTTTTAAATGAAAATACCAAAAGGTATAATTTAAATCTTGAGGGAAAGGGGGATCTAGGGAAAACGTCTCATGTTTTTTTTTTACAATAGAACAGAA
Source organism: Artemia sp. Qi Xiang Cuo (assembly GCF_049724085.1). NCBI lineage: Eukaryota > Metazoa > Arthropoda > Branchiopoda > Anostraca > Artemiidae > Artemia > Artemia sp. Qi Xiang Cuo. Next base: position 60,007,657 of record NC_142802.1, on the reverse strand, counting down.
ATGACCTTGTCGTACATTTAATGAAACAAACCAACAATTTCATCAAAATATAATGTAACATATTCTTTTCATAGAATGGTGGACGAAGACACATGTATATTAAATAGTGGCTAATGTATGGGGGTCCGAATGGCTTCAACTCTATAGAGGACGAAAGACAATGCGGATCTTCTGCGGATCAATTGCGGATCAATGAATAATGATCCTCATCCACCTGAAATTTTATTATTCAAAAGTTATTGCAAAAACTGCTGCTGATCAAAAATATTGACTGAATATTTGAATTTTGTGAAAAATTTGTCGTATTAACCTATTTAATGCTTAAGCAAAAGATCTTGAAAAAAAGGTCATAAACATTCCTAGTACTAACCAATAAGAAAGCTATGTCAAGTTAAAAAGCATTTTCAATAAAAAGTTTCCTTCCGAAGAAATGTAGTAATTTCAAAGCCAATTTTAGCAGACATCAAACAGTATAATAATTCATATTTAAACCGAACAGAGATTAACATCAAAGAATAAATGGAAACCAAAACAGATTGAAATTTAAATGAATCATTAAATGAATGAATGAATCACATCATTAATTTAAATGAATGAATCACATCAAACATAAAGATAACATATACTGCTGTATATGAATAAATGAATCCAAAAACGAACAGAAATTACCACAAACATGAGAAAAGCCTACTGCCAAGGGTGTATTCGGTATTCTGTTTGGGGGGCGGGGTCAATTTTTTTGGAGGGTGGTTTACATTTTGTTTTACAAAACGTATCAAAAATCTGTTTATATGCATTTTGTTACTTTTTTACAAAAATTTCAGGGGGGGGGGATTGGTAACCCCTTTTTCCTCGATACGGCCTTGCCTACTGCCCTGTAGAACTTCTAAGGGCCAGAGCCTCATTTACGCTTTCCTGTAAACAAAATATAACTTTAACATCCTTTTTTATACGTAACTATAACATTGAGAAGTCAAAATTTTTGGAACTTCTAGGAATTAATACCATTGTATTTTAAAAAACAAGTCTACTTTCATTACTTCTATTCTAGTAATCTTGATTATTTTGGATGTCTTTTTTATCAGTGTTTGACAAATAAAACCACTGTTCAAAAAACACATCGTTTTCAATAAAACGGAAAAGACGCTCAAGCTGCTTAGAGGGAAGGCGCCACCCTTGTTTTTAAACCATGATTAGCCTTGTCATGTTTTTTTTAACACAATTTGTTCAACCAAAAAACCGATATATGATCACGCAATCGTTGCAAAAAAAAAAAAAAAAAAATCAGAGAATGCTTAAACGGAGGACGATTCTAGTTAAGAATTAAAATAAGTTCCTTTCAACAGAATATAATGATTGGTCATTCATCAAAATAATACGAGCCAAATGAAGTATTGAAGAATTTGATAAGATGGGTTTGTTGAAAGAGTTATAACAAGTCATTCAGAAAGGTTTATTATAGGATTGGAAATACGGAATGACAAAATATGGTTGAAGAAAAAAAAAGGAAAATCTTCCAATAAATCAATAAAGCATTGGTTCCCAACCAATTTCGGGCCTAGATATTTCTAAAATCCTGATGCCTCCCTCTTGTTATTTAAATTTTATTATTCAAAACTTTACGTATATTCACCTAAACGAAGCTCAAAGGGCTATTAACTTGGTACTTTTTTTCGGGTCGTCCTCCAAAGATATTTTATGCTACTGAAAGATATTGTCAGCATAAAACACCTTTTATGCAATGCATGACGTTATTGTAATACTATCATATATCTTTTTTGCTCTTTAAATGCAGATGAATGTGACGTCATTCACCTGAAAAATGTTTTTTTCAGAATTAAGGGTCTAAAGCAGTGGTTCCTAGCAGATTTTGGGTCATGCCCCACCTAGGCATTTCTAAAATCTTGATATATTGTCAGCATAAAACACCTTTTATGCAATGCATGACGTTATTGTAATACTATCATATATCTTTTTTGCTCTTTAAATGCAGATGAATGTGACGTCATTCACCTGAAAAATGTTTTTTTCAGAATTAAGGGTCTAAAGCAGTGGTTCCTAGCAGATTTTGGGTCATGCCCCACCTAGGCATTTCTAAAATCTTGATGCCCCCCTCCCGCCCCCGGGATGTTTAAGTTTTGTTATTCAAAATTTTACGTTTATACACCTCAAGGAAGCTTAAAAGGCTACTAGGTTGGTATCTATTTTCGGGTTATCCCCTGGGCATATTTTATACAAAAAATATCGTCTGAATATAATACCTTTTATACAATGTATGACGCCAGTGCAATACTGAATCTTTTTTGCTCTTTAAATGCGTATGAATATGACGTCATTCACATATTTTTTTTCAAAATTAAGGCTCTAAAGGCTAGTCGGTTGAAGGGTGCACGTCCTCTCCATGATCCACCGATTGGGCATGCGCCCCACGTTGGGAATCGCGGCTCTAAAGTATAGTCAACCAGAGTGTGTACACCCTGCCCATGATTCATCAAAATATTGCCATGCCTCGTCGTTGGGGCCTGTGCCCCTCAATGGGATCTATAACATTTCAAGAAAATAACATTTCAAAGTCATGGTCAATGGGTCATTGCCTTTCAATGGGAAGGCGTCATAGCATCTAACCGAGCACTAACGCAGGACATAGACAAAATCCGTCATAACATCGACACAAAAATCCGTCAGGACCACTAACCGTCATAACATCTAATATTTTAAAACTTTACTTTTTTGTGGTCGCAAAGAAAATAATTCAGTAGTATAAATTAAATAATGAGTTTTAAATTTTGTATATATATATATATATATATATATATATATATATATATATATATATATATATATATATATATATATATATATATATATATATGCATAGGCTGCTTCGTTGGCATTCTCATGGCCTTCGCTTGGGCAAGATCGTAAAGTGCTTAAACTTTCGGCCCCGGAATAAATTCATACTTTCGAAGATTTCGACTTTCTAATGTTGTTCTGATTTTTCAAAGGATTAATTTCGAAAAAATATACCTTTAATTAGTCAACTAATAGAACTGAGTCTTCTACATATTGCTTTAATTTTCGTCCAGTTAATTTGATTACTATTAATTTGAAAAATATGTGTAATTAATCAACTAAGAGAATTGAATTGCCCTTGTTGACAAAGTAGACTAATGGATGTTTTTCATGATATTGATTGGTAAAGACACTTTGCTAAACATGGGAACCTTTTTGAGTCACTCCGCTCAAGTCGTTTCAGCAGTGGAAGATGCAATTGGCTTAATGAGAAAACTGGTTAGTTAAGTTTAATGGCTTGAATAAATATGGGTGTTTTTTCAATTAGAGTTTTGAACATTTCCGTGAATTTCCATCACTTACCGCAGATTGTTTTAGTGTTCTGTTTTTTGTTTGTTGCACATATTTCATCGCAATTGTTTTTAAGAGACTGAGTTTTTCTTAGAGCTTGGTTGACACAGTCATGAATAAACCGTTGGTAAAAGGCTATATAAATTGGTGAAGGATTACATTCTAGCTCTTGGGATCAACTGGATCAGGCACGTACAGAAGCTTTTCATTTGGGGCTCGCGCATTACTTCGAAAAAATTACCCAACAGTAGACGATGCCCCATTTGGTGAACTCAATCGGGTACTTGTTAGTTATCTCGTCCACACTCAAGAAGTGAAGTTAGGTTAATCATAATGAAATATTCCAAAATACGATGAAAATATAATACTTTAGAAACAAAATTATGGAAATTACAACAGAAAACTGTGGAAAGCAGGCCGCCCAGAACGCATTATATTAAATACCTAACCAAATAGCCTGTACACATTAAGCATTTAATTAAAATATACCTGTATATTAAATTTTCGCACTGAGACTAAGCTAATTATCTCCAAATGCAGATAGAGAAACCGGTTTTTACTCAGATCAAGAACTTGAGTGTGATCGGGATAAATAACAAATACCCTTTATCGAAAGCAATGAATTTGCTATTGCTAGATTTTTTGGGTTTGGGGAGGAGAGTAGGACCCGAAGGCTACCTTATCGCCTTATTCCCTCTTCTTGGAGTCAAAACAGGACAGTGAATTGTCAAAAATAAGACGGTAGCTAAAAAAAGAAATCGAAGTTCTTTGGGTCACCCTATTCCTGCTTATTAAAGGCAAAATAGGACAAACAATGAAAAACATAACGGTGGCTAAAATAAAAGAAATGACATGCAGATTTCTGGGTGGGAGGAGGAAGGTATGGGCCTGAAGGCAATCCGCCACTATACTCCTGCTTCTTAGTGGCAAAACAGGTCAGTGAATTGTCAAAAACATGACGGTAGATAAAAAAAGAAATCGAAGTTCTTTGGGTCACCCTATTCCTGCTTATTAAAGGCAAAATAGGACAAACAATGAAAAACATAACGGTGGCTAAAATAAAAGAAATGACATGCAGATTTTTGGGTGGGAGGAGGAAGGTATGGGCCTGAAGGCAATCCGCCACTGTACTCCTGCTTCTTAGTGGCAAAACAGGGCAGTGAATTGTCAAAAACATGACGGTAGATAAAAAAAGAAATCGAAATTCTTTGGGTCACCCTATTCCTGCTTATTAAAGGCAAAATAGGACAATAAATGTCAAAATAGGACACAATAGGACAAACAATGAAAAACATGATGGTGGCTAAAATAAAAGAAATGACATGCAGATTTTTTAGTGGGAGGAGGAAGGTATGGTCCTGAAGGCAATCCGCCACTGTAATCCTGCTTTTTAGTGGCAAAACAGGGCAGTGATTTGTCAAAAACATGACGTTATATAAAAAAAAGAAATCGAAGTTCTTTGGGTCTCCCTATTCATGCTTATTAAAGGCAAAATAGGACAATAAATGTCAAAATAGGACAAAATAGGACAAACAATGAAAAACATAACGGTGGCTAAAATAACAGAAATGACATGCAGATTTCTGGGGGGGAGGAGGAAGGTATGGGCCTGAAGGCTATCCGCCACTATAATCCTGCTTCTTAGTGGCAAAACAGGGCAGTGAATTGTCAAAAACATGACGGTAGATAAAAAAAGAAATCGAAGTTCTTTGGGTCGCCTTATTCCTGCTTATTAAAGGCAAAATAGGACAATAAATGTCAAAATAGGACAAACAATGAAAAACATAACGGTGGCTAAAATAAAAGAAATGACATGCAGATTTCTGAGTGGGAGGAGGAAGGTATGGGCCTGAAAGCTATCCGCCAATATACTCCTGCTTCTTAGTGGCAAAACAGGGCAGTGAATTGTCAAAAACATGACGGTAGATAAAAAAAGAAATCGAAGTTCTTTGGGTCACCCTATTCCTGCTTATTAAAGGCAAAATAGGACAATAAATGTCAGAATAGGACAAAATAGGACAAACAATGAAAAACATGATGGTGGCTAAAATAAAAGAAATGACATGCAGATTTTTTGGTGGGAGGAGGAAGGCATGGTCCTGAAGGCAATCCGCCACTGTACTCCTGCTTCTTAGTGGCAAAACAGGGCAGTGAATTGTCAAAAACATGACGGTAGATAAAAAAAGAAATCGAAATTCTTTGGGTCACCCTATTCCTGCTTATTAAAGGCAAAATAGGACAATAAATGTCAAAATAGGACACAATAGGACAAACAATGAAAAACATAACGGTGGCTAAAATAAAAGAAATGACATGCAGATTTTTGGGTGGGAGGAGGAAGGTATGGGCCTGAAGGCAGTCTGCAACTGTACTCCTGCTTCTTAGTGGCAAAACAGGGCAGAGAATTGTCCAAAACAGGACGGTAGATAAAAAATATAATATAAAAGAATTTTTTTATGAACTCATGATCCAGTTTCCAAATTGATCAATACCGTAAGGATGAGTGATAATTAGATACGTTGCTTATTTTGAGAATAATATAACTATCACTTGACGAAAAGCAATTTTGCTAAAGTATGAAAATATTGAAAAAATTGTTTAAGTGTATTGTTATTATAAAGTGCGCAAAATTTGTGTGTAAAAATTTTTATGCCATTTTGCCATTTTTATACCATTTTGGGTATAATCCTTATTCTTGAGAATTTCATTATGGATACGCCCATTAAATAGTTTATCAGGTGAAACATTCCAATAGTGGAATAGTTTCTCTGGCTTTATACCAAACGCTTACATATGTAGCATACTATTAATTCAGTGATGATAAAGCGTACTTGTGTATTATACCGACCACAATCAAGACGTGAAGTTAGCTTAATCATAATGAAATGTACCAAAATCTGATGAAAATATATAATACTTTAGTAACAAAATTATGGAAACTGCGACAGAGAATTATTGAAAACAGGCCACCCAGAACGCATCATATTAAATACCTAACCTAACCAACTCTATACATTAAATAGTTAATTAAAATGTGCCTGTATAGTAGTTTATCTCGCTCGGACTATGCTGATTATATCCGAGTGCACACAGACAACCCGGTTTTAAACAGATCAAGAAAAACAGTGTGGCTATTATAATACACAAGTACCAAAAAAAGTATAGACAAATATGCAGGGGTTCATTTAGACATTTAATTTATTGTTATGGCTCTGCAATTATGAAAAAGTAGGCTATAGAGGCCAAAACTTCAATGCAGTAAAGAAGAAGAAAATTACGAAAAACCAAGGGTTCGGACCTTGTTACCAAGATCCTTTTAAATTTTAGATGATGGTCTTCTTATGATTTGTTTTCAACATTCAGTACTTCAAACACTTTTATTTTTTAAAATAAAAGGCCTCAAAAATCTCCTCTGCAATCTGACTAATGGGCCGCGCATCGCAGATACCAATCTCCTGATTCTCTGCCTTCGGCCATGAGTACAATGGGCGGTTCGGGGTAAATCATCAGATGCTTCCCATGTTAATCTTCCAGAATTCTCCAGGTACAAGCTTAGAGATGAGTCGACTCTGGCTGAGCTTACAAGGTAACACCGCTGACTCTGAAAGCGGTGTGTAACCGCTGACCCTTTCCAAACCAAATAATCTGTCCTTAAGGACAAATATATATATATATATATATATATATATATATATATTATATATATATATATATATATATATATATATATATATATACAGAGCTGAACTTGTCAATTTCCAGGAATAAAGAATCTGCTACCTTTGAAATATCAAAAGAAGTTACTCCGGAAAATGTTCGTTGGCATATATCAATGATTGATTAATGTATCAGTCTTTTTTCTTTTTTTTTTTTTTTTTTTTTTTTTTTTTTTTTTTTTTTACTTCACTCTTTCCAATCTAAATTTGATATATTGACGTCGCACACATTTTTGTTTTTGTTAACAGTTGGTATTCTTTTTACAGGCTTTGGATGGATTCCTGTTTGTAGTTAATACAGAAGGAAAAGTTGAATACGTATCTGATAACATTTCCTCTTTCCTTCAATATACCCCCGATGATCTAATTGGAAAATCTATTTACAATATCATCCATGTCGGTGATCATGCTAGGTTCTCATCATCTCTCTTACCAACATCGCTAGGTAAGCTTCTTTTTTTGTTTAGTCCATACTTTTAGATGTTTCCAGTTATGCAAGACCGTATCCAGGGGGGGTTACTCGGTTTGAACCCCCCCCCCCCCGAAACGTTTTTCTGACTCGTAAAAACGCAACAAAAAATGGATATAAACAAATTTTGTATGCGTTTTTTTAGTTTTTTTGTGTACCCCCCCCCCCTAAAAAAAACCTTCCCCCCCGAAAAAAAATCCTGGATGCGCTTCTGCAGTTATGTCAAATATTTTCCAGAGGAATTTAGGTATTCGTTGGACTTACCGTATATCAAACAATAAATTGTGCGAAAAATCTGACTTGATCCCTCTTTCTGGGACTGTAATCAAAGAAAGGTTTTGATGGCTAGGCCACGTTTTACTGTTGAAGGAGTATGCGTTGACAAAGACTGCGTTTTTCGGCTATCCATCTTGGGCCTAATGAAAAGTAAGTCGTCCCTAAATGGGGTGAGAAGAGTTCATAAGAAAGGATTTAAAGAAAACTGGAACTTCGTGAGAAGGGGCAAAGAGTGAAGTTTTGTATAGACTGGGATGTAGGACGTCATGCGTAGCTGTGTTTGCCTCAGGTGGCTTGGATTTGCAACGCATTGTTAGTATTAGTTTAATGAGAATAACGGGTCTTATCACTTGATAGCCCTAATAAGGAGAAACACTTTTTTCACAATTTAATCAATATTGTGGAGATAGAACAATTAACTGCAGGAGTTCAGCGCTCCCTTTTCTCAGGATTAATTAAAAAAAAACTTTTTCCACAAAATAAGTTTTTCAAAGAAAAGTAAAGAACTTGATTAAACAAAAAACGAGCAAAAACAAAATCAAATAATCTACCAAGCTCGAAACTACCACAAATCAGCATCAATAAATAAATGAAACCCAAAACGAACAGAAATTGCAATAAATAACCGAGTCAAACTCAAAACGAGCAGAAATTAACGTAAGTTGGGTGAATAACCCCTATGCCTTCCCAAGGCCTGAACAAAATTTGCACTTTAATGAAAAAATAGAAATTTTTTTACTTTTACAACTTTAATAAATCAAATAATTTTAACATTTTCATTACTAAATATCAGTATATGTATATTAAACTGACAATGCACATTCATTTGCATTTTTTCAATAAAGTGAACATTTTGTTCTGGCCTTGGGAAGGCATAGGGGTTTTGCGCCCAGCTTATGTTAATTTCTGCTCGTTTTGAATTTGACTCGGTTATTTATTGGAATTTCTATTCCTTTTGGGTTTCATTTATTTATCGATGCTGATTTGTGGTAGTTTCGAGCTTGGTAGATTATTTGATTTTATTTTAGCTCTTTTTTTGTTTAATGAAGTTCTTTACTTTTCTTTGAAAAACTTATTTTATGGAAAAAGTTTTTTTTAATTAATTTCTGTTCGTTTTATATTGACATAGTCTTTTCAGGGAAAAAGAAAATAATACTTCAAATCTTTTCGTTTTTTAAGTCTTTATAGTTCGGTTTGCTATTTGTATGCTGGAGAAAAATTTTCAGCAATTTTTAATAACATACGCCATTTTAAACATCTGAACACAAATAGTACTGTTTAACTTAGTTTCATGACTCCTCTAGTTGACCTGAAAGGGAAAGCTTGATACCATTGGCAAAAAAATCTGTTTACTTTCTTTGATAGCTTGGATACGCTTACACTATTTTGATTTGGATGAATTTTAAGAGCAGAGGTAGCTTCGAAAGTTTTAACATAATGCCCACAGTCGTTCTTGGTATACTGCTGAGAGGGCTTATTGGGAATTAGAACTATCACAGTGCATTTCTATTTAATCTTAAGGAAACATTTAGTTTTTAAACATAATGGGCCATTGGGAGGGTGGGAGTGGAAGGGGGATTAGTTGGCCTTTAATCACTTTCGACTATTAAAAAGGGCATCAGCCCTTTCTATTTTCAATCGAATGAGCCCCTTTCGAAGTTCCCACGACAACTCCTTCGATACGAAGTGCCCTGGTCTACACAACAACAACAAAATATTACTAATCACTTTCGACTATTAAAAAGGGCACTAGCCTTTGAATTTCCAATCGAATTAGCCTTTTTTGAAGTTTCTACGACAACGCCTTCTATAAAAACCTTATATGCGCCCAGGGCATAGCTTAAAACCTTTGCCCTGAGGTTTTTGGGGGAGTGTCCTTTTCCAAAACATATTTTCTATCTGGAAATCAACTAGCCTATGCTAAAGAAATTGGCTATCTCAAAATTTTGATTGGATGTGTTTGGGTGAATGATGGACGTGGGGGAGGGGCTAGTTACCCTCCAATCAGTTTCTACTATCAAATAGTGAAATAGCCTTTTGAATTTCCAGTCAAATGAGCCCCTTTTGAAGTTTCTATGACAACGCCTTCTATAAAAACCTTATATACCCCAGGACATAACTTAAAACCCTTGCCCTGAGGGTTGTTAGGGAGTGTCCTCCTATAAAACATATTTAGATATGTTCTATCTGGAAATCAGCTACGCTGATAAAATGCCTAAATCAAAATTTTGATTGGATGTGTTTGGGGGAATTATGGGCGTGAGGGGGGGCTAGTTGCCCTCCAATAACTTTCCACTATTAAAAAGGGCACTAGCCCTTTGAATTTGCAATAGAATGAGCCTGTTTTGAAGTCTCTACGACAACGCCTTCTATAAAAGCCTTATATGCCCCCAGGGCATAACTTAAAACCCTTGCCCTGAGGGTTGTGGGGGAGTATCCTCCTCAAAAACCTATTTTCTATCTGGAAATCAACTACGTTGAACAAAATTGCTATCTCACAATTTTTATTGGATATGTTTGAGGAAATGATGGGCGTGGTGGGGGTTTGTTGCCCTCCAATTACTTTCGATTATTAAAAAGGGCACTAGCCCTTTGAATTTCCAATCGAATGAGCCTGTTTTGAAGTTTCTACGACAACGCCTTCTATAAAAAACCTTATGTTCCTCCAGGGCATAACTTAAAACTCTTGTCCTGAGGGTTGTGGGGGAGTATCCTCCTCAAAAACACATTTTCTATCTGGAAATCAACTACGCTGAACAAAATGGCTATCTCAAAATTTCGATTGGATGTTTGGGGGAATGATTGGCGCGAGGGGGAGCTAGTTGCCCTCCAATCACTTTCGACTATTAAAAAAGGCAATAGAACTGTCGATTTCTAATCGAATGAGCCCCTTTTGAAGTCTCTACGACGACCCCTTCTATATGAAGTGCCCTGCTTTAAAGAAAAAAAAAAAAATTAACTGTACATTGTCAACATTGATCGTCTATGCCCCCAGGGCATAATTTAAAACCCTTGCCCTGAGGGTTGTGGGGGAGTGTCCTCCTCAAAAAGATATTTTCTATCTGGACATCAACTACGCTGAACAAAATGGCTATCTCAAAATTTGATTGGATGTGTTTGGGGGAATGACGGGCGTGGGGGGGGGCTAGTTGCCCTCCAATCACTTTCGACTATTAAAAAGGGCACTAGCCACTCCAATTTACAATCGGATGAGCCTTTTTCGAAGTTTCTACGACATCTCCTTCGATACGAAGTGCCCGGGTATGGAGAAAAAAAAAACAACAACAAAAAACAAGACATTGTGCCCACATCGTACTTTACTTAGGCAGAGCTAGCGCACTGCCTATGATTCTAACGAATCCATAATACAAAGGTGCGCTGTAGAATTTTGATTAAAGCGGGGTTCAGATGCAGCTGAACATTGAGTCTAGAACTATGTGTAGGATTTCAAACTCTAACTATCAGGTATCGCATCATATCTATCATCCACGCTGAAGAGTGGTGTTCACACGTATGTTTGGCTAGTCTGGCTGAATTTCCATGCCTAACAAAGTGGCCTGATATCCATACCGGGAAATGGCAATTTTGCTCGACATGCGTGCGAATCCCAGTTACGCCCAAAAATAGTATCATCTGCCCTAAATAAAAATGAACTACAAGGCCGTATCCAGGGGGGGGGGGTTTACCCGATTGGCCCCCCCCCCCCGAAATTTTTGACCGAGTCGAAAATAAGTTGAAAATTAGTAAAACCTAGGTAAAAATCAGTAAAATTAGTCGAAAACTGAGTAAAAAACTAGTAACCCCCCCCCCCCCCCCCCTCAAAAAGTCATTGAGTAACCCCCCCCCCCCCCCGAAAAAAATCCTGGATCCGCCCTTGCCGTAAAGTACTTTCGAAGCTCCTTTCTAATTCTCATGAGTTTGAAGCCTTTAATACCCCAGGAAAGGCTATGAGCCCATCCCCCACTTAAGATTATTCTTTTGAATCATCAGGAGAACTTGGAAATCTGGATTTAAAAGTACTGACTGTTTACCGTATACCAGGTGTGCTGATTTAGGGAGGGGAGGGGGTCCCTAGATTCTGTAAATGCGTCTTTTTGTATGTTCATTGAAAAAACTTCTTTTTTGGGTATTTTCATTGAACATACCTATTTTTTGGTAACTTCATTGAAAAGCACCTTTTTTCGGTGTTTCTATTGAAAAAAAAAAAAAAAAAAAAAAAAAAAAAAAAAAAAAAACAGAATTGCCACCCCCTAGATTTAAAAAAATACATTTTCCCCCACATCTCCTCTATTTTTCCGTGAATTGACGCCCCTGTTGCTTACCCCTGCGCCCTCCCATAGTCTTACGAGTTCTTGTGTGTCAATACTGGATAACGATTTTTGAGTAGGATCTCCTGCCTCTTGAAAATTAAATTGACTTTTCTTTAAGAAAATTCAAAATTTTCATATGCAAATTTTAAAGCATCTGTCAATTTGAGTCATTGTTTTGCACTTTCATGTATTTATGGATGCAAAATTCAGAGACATGTCAGAAATTTAATTGATAACGGATATTTCGCATGTTAGACAGAAAGATGACACTTGATTGATTTTTAAACGAATGTTTGTAATCTGAGATAGTAAGTGTATTTACTGTGCGGAAGATAATTTAACTAGGCCAGCAAAACTAGAAGTATGTTGTAGAATTTAGGAAAAATGATCGCCAGATATGCTTTAAGCAAGGCTGTATCCAGGATTTTTGTTCGATTAGGGGTTATTTTCGTTCGGGAAGTAAAGAAAAACGTATCAAAATTTGTTTATATGCCTTTTTTTACAAGTTGGGCAAAATTTTGGGAAGGGGGCTCAAGCCCCTTACCCTCCCCCCCCCCCCCCTATATATGACCTCCGCTGTAAGACCTTTGATTTTTATCAAAACAAAAGAAAACTGAATAATTTATGAGTCATTAATTTTAAATACCGTTGGTTAAAGATTTACTCTCTTTTCTTGTAGACTTTGTTTATCTGAAGCTCAGGGTTGTCCTCGGGTCAAAAATTAAATCACTAACCTCTTGAGGAAAAATCACTAAAACTATATTTTACTTTCTTTCTTCTTGAAAGTAGTTGAAAGGATATGTTTTTTCGATTATTTAGGATTTAGACAAAAAAAAAAAAATCCTTGTACGTCTTTCGTAAGGAGATAGGAGGTGTTATTTACAGACACCATTTCGTATGCTTGTTTGAATTTTTCCTGCTATTAGCAGGGGAGTAGCTTCAGAATTTTATTGAGGGGAGAGCAAGAGGGGTCTATATCCGGATAGTCAAGGGGCATGGGCTATATAATAGTTTTCCCCCCGAAACGACGCCCCTGGCTATTAGTGATTCTAGAAAAAAATTATTAGTAAAAGCGAAAAATCACTGAAGCTTCTTACAAAAAAAACGTAAAAAAAAAAAAAAAAACAAAAAATATAAAAAAATTTGAGTAAGAAGCGCCCAGACATTTGGGATCAGTTAGGATTTGGGGTACGGGCAGAAATCACTAAAATTATAATTTTCTTGCTTTAATGCAAAAGCGATAAATCCCATAAGTGTGTGTGTGTTTTTTCTTAATCACTAAAAATTGTAAGTCAGAAAAAATAACTAAAGAATAGTGATAAATCAGTAGGGGCTGCTAACCCTGATGAAGTCTTAACTGCATTGGTTAACCGCATATATGGCCTTATTCCACACAACTATGAATTACAACTGCCTCGTTTACGGATCATATAAGGCTGAAGGGCCACTATTGCACTGATACTTCAACAAATGATGATTATAAAAATGTCTGCTGATATTTATTACACCGGGAGATGATACAGACGCAGTTTCTAGAGAAGAATAGTGCAATTTTAGAAAAGGATAAGAAAAGGATAGAAAAGGATAGGATGTGTTGACTATCTTTTCATGCTTAGATTAACAAGTCAGAAGGATCTGACAATGGCGTCAATTTACGAAAATTTAGGGGATAGGTGCAAAACGGATTTTTCAATATCTAGAGGGGGGCAAATTCGTTTTTTTTTCAATTTTTCAATGAAATTACAAAAAAAAAGATATTTTTCAATGGAAATACCCCAAAATAGCCTCCCCAAAATATAGGGGGGCAGGCCCTCCCCCCCCCCCTGCCCTGCCCCGAGTTGGCGCTACGGGGATCTGAACTATCAGACACTTTACTCCCGAGTTTTATAGGTTTTGATTTAACTAATAGATAGACTTTGCTGACGGTCTTATCCTTGCATGGTATACAAGATTAATGCACTGAAGTTCAAATACACTGAAGTAATAAGCGAGTATCCTAGCATTAAGGTAGGAATCGATGTTAGTAGTTTGGTTAAAACATTGAGCAACGTTGTGCCTTATCCCAGTTTATACGAGTCATTTTGACGCATCTCAAACAGTTCGTGGTAACGAACTGTAAGTAAGGAGCGATCCGGCTCAATCCCATAAAGAAAGAAGACGATCAAAAATAGGGTTTTTAAAGGCCAAACGAAAATACTGAAGAAACACACAAAGCGAATATTTCGAGAGAACAACCGCCTCTCTTCTTCAGCGCAGACAAGATAATATAATCAAGGAAAATGCCCAAGAAAAACGAAAAAATGGATACTAACGAACAACACCGTCGATGGCAGCTCAGAATTTTTGGATTTTGGCAAATCGTGGATATTGGCGAATGAGTCACTTTATACTACTACTACTACTAACAACTCACCACAGCACAAAGCCACCTGAGGCTAACACAGCTATGCACGCTTCTTCACCACCCCAATCTATTCAAAGCCTCCCTTTTTACACCCGCCCACGAAGTTCCCATTTCCTTTAAATCTTTCTTTATGACGTCCTCCCGCCCCAGACGGGGACGACCTGCTTTCCGTTTAGCCCTAGATGGTTGGCCGAAAAGAACAATCTTCGGCAATCTGTCATCCTTCATCCTCACAACGTGCTCTAACCATCTCAACCTCTCGTTCATCTTAGACCTAGAGAGTTGTATTAAACTCCATTTTCTCTGCCGCCTATTGTTTGAAATACGGTAAGTCAGACTGGTACACAAAACAATCCTTGAGCAATTTCACCGGAAAACATCTAGCAAATCTTCATCCACCTTTCGGAGCGCCCATGCTTCAGAGCCATATCTGACCACTGTCATCACTGTAGATTCCAATATTCTAATCTTGGTGTGCAGACTTATCTTCCTATTCTTCCAGACTTTTTTTTTAACTGTGAAAAAAAAAAACACCCTGAGCCTTGGCTATTCTATTTTTAACATCTTCACTGCTCCCACCATCTTTACTAATAACACTACCAAGGTAAGTGAAGCTGCCCACCTGATCAATCTTTTCATTACCCAACGTCACCTTTTCATTTTCACTTATTCTTAGCCTTAGTGACTTAGTCTTCCTAATATGAATTTTCAATACAATTCCAGCACCCTAAACTCACAAAACCTCTAAAAATTCATTCATTTGGCTCACTCTTTCATCTAGGATGCTTAAATCATCAGCATAATCCATGTCCTGGAGACTTTTTCCTCCCCATTTGATTCCGTGGTCTCTTATTGCCTTTCCTGTGCTCCTTAAAACAAAGTCCATCAATATAATCCATATCAAGGGGGATAGAACACAGCCTTGCTTAACTCCTGATTTAATACAAATCCAGCTGCTAACCTCATTTCCTACCTTAACCGCAGCAGTGTTATTCTCGTACATAGCACTAATCACTTTAATGTATTTGTCTGGTATACCATACAAGGATAAAACCTTTATTAAAGCGCTTCTCTCAACAGAATCGAACGCTTGCTCATAATCTATGAAACTGAGGACCAACGGTGTTTGACAAATCAGGCACTTGTCAGTAATTTACCCAGGAGTGAAAATTCGTTTAAGACGTCCTCTACTTTTTCTAAAACTGCACTGTTCTTCTCACAGAGACACGTCTATGGCATCTCTAGGTCTAAAAAATATCTTATTACTAAGTGATTTTTTACCTACAGAGACAAGACTAATGCCTCGATAATTACCACACTCTCTCTTATCACCTTTCTTATAAAGCGGCTTAATTAAGGTTTTCCTAAAATCGTTAGGTACTTCCCCTTTTTCAAAAATCATATTCATAATCTTCAGTAACTTATTTCTAATCTCAGAGCCACCATATTTAAGAAACTCATTTACCACCATATCAGTACCTGGAGCCTTATTATTTTTTAATCCTTTTAGTACTGTCGCTAATTTTTCATCACAAAATAAATGTTCCTTCACATCCAATGTATCACAAACTTTTTTATTTTCCTCTATATTTTTTCCTGCAACTCTATCTTGGTTCAGCAAATCTCAAAATGTTCGGCCCATCTCTCTAGTTTTTTCCTTATCACTAATTGTGTCCCCATTCCTATCTTTAACTGGGGCAAGTCCAGATTGACTAATCCCTCTCAATTTATTAAGGTGTCAGTATAATATTTTGCTATTATGCCGTCTAGCTGCATCTTCCAGATCCTCGGCAATTTTATCCATGGCCTCCACTTCACACCTCCTTAGTTCATATTTCAATGCTTTCTCCACTTTCTTTACATTTCTTTTGTTTTCATACGATCAATCCCTCAGATAATTCTTGTACAAGTCTTTTCTCCTTTCTATTAAACATAAAGCTTTTTCACTAATATTCTTAGCTGCAGTTCTAGCTTTCTTCCCTAATACACCTTCAGCAACTTCACAAATTATATCTCTAAAATGATTCCAACTATCTTCAACATTATCAAATTTTAAGCTTTAAAATTTAGTATTCAACTGTTCCTGGAACGTTTCTATGAAATTCTCATCCTGGAGTCTAACACCATCATAACCTCTCGGGAGATAGTTACTCTTCCGATATTTCAGTTTTAAATTAACCCTTGACACTACTAGATGGTGATCTTTACTTTTAACATCAATAACAGCACTCTTATATACCCTAGTATCTTGTATTGATCCTGCCAGTCTTCGGTTTACTATAACATAATCAATAAGGTTTGCTGTCTTACCATCACGTGAATACCACGTGATGGTGAATACCATGTTAACTTATGAGCCATTCTATGACCAAACACCGTATTGGTTATAACTAGTTTGTTGTACTTACGACATTGCAAAAGTCTTTAACGATGAATGTTTTCTTTTCTTACGCCATATTTACTAAGGCTAGAATGCACTATATCTCTATTTTTATACACCTGGTCGTCAAAATTTCCGAACAGTAAAATCATATTTCTACCTGGAAGCCTGTCTATTTGCTCCTGTAGCTGTAAGTAAAATTCATCTGAGTCCCTAGTATCTCCGTCAGTCGGTTCTACAGGGGCGTATACTACTATAACTGATACCCTGAACTATTAAGTGGAAAGATAAAGCTCTACTAAACTTATATTATACCATTGATTTGAGTGTCCTAGGTAAAATATAAAGAAATGGATGAATTTTGTAGGTTTTGAGATCCCTGGGGGGAAGAATAGGTTCGAAAGTTAATGTTACGTAAGAAGACGAAAGCCCTTTGATTCAAGGCTGCATCCAGGATATGGGTAGAGGGTTTGACCCCCCTTCTCCCGAAATATTTATCCAACTCGTAAAAACTTTAAAAAATTCATATAAACAAATGTTTGGTATTTTTTAAAGTTTGTTTTTGTAGCGTGAGTATGATGTGCTAAATGTTTTCTATTGAAATTATACAAGGATAGATTTGGGTCGTTTCGATGTTCCCAAATCAAACAATATCAATGCTCCTACGTGGTCAATATTACAACTAAAAGTCACTATTTTTAAAGCTGGTCACTATTTGTCACTATTTTTTGAGAAATGGTCACTAAAGTCACTTTTTATGAATACGACTAAGTTTTTTCCAGAAAAATTTATGTTTCCAGGCCATATATATCAAACCCCGTTTAAAGTGGAACGATTTGAGAAAAAAAGTTTTTTGTTTTGCGCTGCGCAGCTTTCACTTTGAGAGGCTGTCCCCAAGTATATAGCCTGTCTCAACTCAGTTTTTTTTTTGTCAGCAGACATAACATCGGTAGCTAACAAGGTAAGTTCCAATATTTGATTTTCAACCAAAATGATAAGGCTACGGTGCTGCTTATTGTCTAGTTGGTACAAATTCAACAACAGAAGGATGGCTGAGATCCCTTCGATCCCTTAGAAGTGCTATTCTGGTTTTAATTTTATGTAAAGCTGTTGTATGAAAGTGAGAGCAGCGAAAGGGATTGGCGACCCTTGCTGCTGGAGTCCGAGATTAGGCTATTAGATGATGTCCTTTCAGAAGGAGGCAGGTAGAGATCAGTTTGTGTAGTATATTTGAAGTAATTCTAAGGTTGACCCCATTTGCTTTCCCATTAGTAGTTTTTCATACATAACCTGTCCTGTTCCTTATTCACGAGTTTCGATGTGGTGGTACATTTGCTCCTTCATCAAGTATAAGACTTTCTAAATAATCTTTACATCTGTAACCTTGATGCATGTAGAGATTGTAATTTTCATGGAAATTAGTTTTATCTGGAGCAAACGTGATAAAGTAAACATAGTTTTCATTTTTGATTTTACATGAAATTGAGCTTATATTATATTTTCTTTTTCTTTTTTTAGTAGCTTCATACTGAAGTGAGACCTGCACAATGGGGAAATGCAAATTTTTAAAGGAATGGCTGTCAAAAGATCACTGTTGGACCCTGTTGAGATTGATGCTCTGAAGTGCTCAGTGATGCTGCTGCATTGTCCTGCAGTTTGTGTATCTGTACATTGAGCTGCTCAAAAGGCATACAAGATCTGGAGCAGCACGCTAGAACAGAGGGTCATCAGCAAAACTTGCGCAATAAGTTAAATCCTTTACAGCTACATATGACAGTAGCTTCTCACGCTAACGCTAGCGGAGACTCTTTGCCGTCTAAATCTCACTTACCCTTCATTTACTTGAAGGACAACACTTTGGAAGCTGAACTTGTCTAGGTGTTGAAAACGGTCTCGTCGAATCTTCCTGCTGTGTCTTGTGGCAGTATCTCAACTACCTTCAAAGCTGTGTTTGGGGGTGGGATGCTCAAGGACTTTGCTCTTGGAGTTGATTATCTTGCATAAATCATAACCGACACTTTTTCGCCTCACTTTAGGACGATGATATCGGATGATCTAAATGGTGTCTACTACTTTATTTGGCTTTATGAGACGACAAACGAAGTTAGTAAGAAAGAGTTTCAGGTTTGAGTCGGATTCTGCTCTGAGAAAATGAACAGGGTTGTCTGTCGTCACTTAGCTACCTATTTCATTGGTCACGCAAAAGCGGAAGATTTAAAATTGAGCTTATGTAGGCAATTGATAAAACCAATTTAAGTCTCAAAAACCTCCTTATGATAGGGAGTGACGGACATTTTGTTAATAAAAAATTTGTCGCTTGATGAACAGTTAACAAGTTCAAATAACTGGGGATCAAAGCAAAGGACTTTAGATACCGGGACATGCAGGATCCATGTTGTCCACAATACTTTCCGAAAGAGACCAGAAGCTATTGCAGACGTATTTCATAGTTGATGATAGCAGTGTACTATTTCTGTCAAGGCTGGCCGGCTAGATTAGAGGACTTTCGAAAAATACAGCAAAAAATGAATGTAACAATTGTAGGGCTTATAAAGCACATGTCCTCCAGATGGCTTACACTTGGCACAGCTTCGCAAAAATTTCTCATGGAATGAAAGCCATTTATTGAGTACTTTCTGAAGTTGATCTCTAAAAAAAAGACTTATGAATTCGAAATCGTATCTGTATATTGCAAAGCTTCTGAAGAGTCCAACCATGAAGGCAGAGTTACACTTTGTTGCGGACAGTGCTGACAACTTTGCAGAGTTCACTGAAAAACTTTATTTTGATGAACCACTGATCCATCTCTTGTTTGCAGAGCTTAGGGAGCTCATACTAGTGCCGTCTGGACGTATCTTGAATGCTGAAGCAATGGCTAAGAGGCTAGATGCCAAGTTTTTGACGATTTGTCAAATATGAAGAGCATAGCGGATATCGTGTCGTCTTATGACTGCCTGAAAGATGTTGAAGGGTGTCATAAGAAATCTTTCTTGATGAGGGTACGTGAACACTTCAGAGCTTCAGCTTCCTACTTGCTAAAAGACATCTCCTTGAACAGCGACTCTGCCAGACTCCCGAAGAGTGTCAGATGCTTTCATCCCACAGAAATAAAAACAGCAAGAAGTTCGAAAGATATTGGTTTCATAGCTACGAAACTGCAAGTTGGTGTCTCAAGATCAGATGTTTCGGATGACGAGTGGAAGCTCAAGCAGCTTGATAAGGATCCAGACTTGGCAGCTACGACGAGAGTTGTCGAATTTTTGGTGAATTTCCTGTGCCGTGAAGGTTCGTTTGGGAGGCGTAAGTACCCAAACCTTACAAGCGTTGTCAAACCAGCACTCTGTTTCCTGATAGCACTCTATCGGGAAAGATTATGTTCGAACAGAGAGCAGCAATGGGAGAAAGAATGTTGATTGCGAAGCTGACAGTGTCTGACGGATTGAAAATGTTTGGAGCCAAGCTCGAGAACGTTCCTATTACACGTGACCTGATGAAGCTTGAACGGGGAGCTCGAGCCAGTTACTTGAACCATCTTGAAGCTCAGCGTGAACGCAAGAAAGATCAAGAGACGACTATGAGAAAGAAGCGAGAAGCTGATCAAGAAGAAGCTAAACTGCTAGAAGAGCTAGAAAAAAGAAAAGAAAAAATATTGAATTTGTAGGTAGACCTACAAACACAACGAGAAAAATGTGCGTCGAAAACAAAAGGTTACTGACAGTCTTTTAAAAGGAGGAGCTGATAGACTGAAAATTAAGATTGACCGCAATATCTGGACAAAATCAGTGTCACCCAGGCTAAGATAGCTAGGTATTGCAATACGAATTGAGGATGAGAGGTAATTACAAATTACGGTTTTCGGCAGCCCTGCCGGAGCGGTTGTCGAGACGCAAAAAGAAAAGATTTCAACAAAACAGCAACTTCGTGGGGTGTGGTAGTGGTTGGAAGTGAAGGTCCGAACAGAGTTTGGAAGAGGAAACACATATGCAGCTGTGCTGGCCTCGCGGCATAGTGCTGCGATAAATCGTCAACAGCTGCAGTAGTTCCGTCATTTCAAAGGAGACTAGGAAAATTTTGGCAATATGAATAACCTGCCACTAGGACATGATGGGCACTGCACCTCTGACCATAAATTCAAACACGAATCGTCCTCGGATCAGTTTTACGAGGTCTGTAGTACAAGGACAAAAGAAAATTCGAAAGAAGATTCATTGTTGCTTTTGATATTACTGCGCTAATCGTCTAGCTGAATTTTCGTTTTTCGGGATTTGTTCCATGAGAGCATAAAAGGACTATAAATGCTTTTCATTTCAGACGCTCTAGTTAGTCTAAAAAATATGTTATATATGGAGGGGAAAAGTTTGACATTTTGAAATATTAACTATTTTTAAGGAACATGCTAGTGGCTTAATCGATCGATATGTCTTAACATTGAGAAGAATGGACTTCGTCAGATTGGTTTTTGAAATGCTAACATACGTCTACAAAAATTACATTTTGTTCCTGTCTTTGATTTTCTTAGTAAGTGTTTCTCCGGTTTAATGTTGTGTGCTCATGCTTCTTCTTCACAGATATCTTTATCTTGTGCGTGGACGTGTCTGTGTATTTAATAACTGCTTCGTAAACTAAAAAGCAATGAAACATCAGATTCGTAATCCTCTTCGTAGTTAAATGCTAGTCAAAGAGCTTTGGGATATAGAAAGATATACTTATTATATTTATATTTATTAAGACAAAGCTATTTAAATAATAGTTATACAAATATTTATATTATTTAAAGTTACATAAATGTTATTGTATTTATTGCAAAAAAGTAATGTGATCAATTTTAAGTTTCCATTTTGATCTTGTATATATTAAAACATTTCTTGATTTTAGGCTGGTGCTCTGACTTACCAAGTTCAACGAGATCACGTATATTCAACTGTCGTTTGCTAATTAAGCCTCCTTCGGATGACGAAGAAACTATGGAAGAGAAACAAACTCGAATATCTCATTATGAGACAATGCAGGTCTGACTCAAAACTTAATCACTAATTTATGTTACAAATTAGCTTTTAAGAGGGCGGGGGGGGGGAGGGGGGTTAGTGGTGATTAGGGCCTCTCTTGTGCCCGGGGCAAAATCTTGATTAGACCCCCCCCCCCTGTATCCCACAAAATTTTCAGGCCAAGTTTCCATTTATTAACAAAGCTGTTTTCCATTAATTAATTAATAGTTTATTTTTTTAATAATTTTTGGATTTAATATTTAAATTATTAAATTATATTAATTTGATTATTTTAATTATTATTATTATTTAATTATTTTTTAAATTTAATTTTATTAATTAATTTTAATTTACCGATAATTTCATTTATTAACTGCACCATCTACTTTATTTTAATAAAATTGCCATTTTTTAATTACAACATGATTATAACTGTTTGATTATTTATTTGAAATTTTGCGTCCGAAAATTCTGCGCCCAGGGAGAGTGCCCCCTCTGTTCCCCTAAAACTGCCTCTGGGGGGGGGGGGTATACACCCAGCCAAACATTTTGCCAAATCAAAGTGAAAAACTTGGGTAACCCCACAGCCTCCCCTCTCAGACACGGCATACGGGGCAGAGGCCCCGGTCGCCCTTCCCCCTTTGAACGTCTTTGTTTAGGGTTAAGTAATTTAGACAAAAAGGCTTAAATTTCTTCTGTCCAATAGGACACTGAACAGAAGACTTGGATGATATTTTCGTCGAAGTCCTTAGATCACTGATAAGAGTAGCTTGACCATTGATTTTCAAAAAAAATAAAAAAAAAATCAGGTTTTCTCAAAAAATCGTTTCTATCAAAGATGTAAGATCTTAGCAGATGTTGAAGTCCTTAGATCACTGAGAAGAGCAGCTTGACCATTGATTTTCTCATTTCTCATTTTCTCATTTCTAGATTTTTTTCTCAAAAAATCGCTTTTGTCAAAGATGTAAGATCTTAGCAGATTCATACGCCCAAAAACCAGCCTTGTATGCAACTTTCTTCCTCGAGTTACATCCATATTGAAGTCATATAGACATTTAATAAACATAGAGGGCTAACAGTTCCTGCTTGACGTTCGTGAATTTTGGAAATCCATTTTGTTTTTTCTGACAGCTACGGATTTTCGCAGTGGCTTATTCTGAAAGATATTTAGTAGTATTTTTGCGTCCAATGCAATCAAAATAAAGAGACAACATAATAATCAAATAATCTTGACACTTTATCTCTTATTTGACACTCGAGCTAAAAAACATTTTGTAAATTAATAAACAAAACTGATATGGCATCTTGGACGAAATCGGACTTTTCTATGCATAAACTCCATAGATTCATTATGCGTAAATCTTAACCCCTGTCCCCACAGCGCCAGACGTTTTCCCCTGCGGAAAATCTTTGGAGGGCTGGTAGATTTCTGTGTAGGTAGGGAGAGTGTACTTCTGTTCTCAAAAACTGTGCTTTAATAACCAAATTTTCTATCTCTTGAAGAACCTTCACATATTTGTAGAAGAAGGTTTTGGAGAGGGGGATTGCATTGGGGCATAAAACTTACATTCAGATTCCTATTGACACAAAGGTGGAGAATTGGAGTGGGCACAGTAAGCAATACTAGGAAAATCCTCAGGTGTGTGGGTATGTGTGTGTGTTTGTGGCAAGTACTACAAGGAGCTTTGTTTTCTTTCCGGTTTAAATCGTAAGATTTCTCAATTTCCTATTTATATACATCTTTTAATGTATTCTTATTCCCCAGGGGGCATAGCCCCCTACTAGTGTCCATAGGGAATAACCCTATAAAAAAGAGTTAGTCCGATGAATCCACCTTGACACCCGAAGAAACGATAATCCTTGAATTAGATTTTGATATTCCCCCCCCCCACTTTTGATAAATAATTCAAGGGTTTCTTTTTTCAGGGATGATTATCATTTTCAAAGCATTTTTTCTTACAAATATGAAAAACGTACTCCTTTAGGCATCCTACCTCCCTCTACATAATGACCTACCGCCCATTTAATAGTACATCACTGTATCTTGAAGCAAGTCACTTTTTCCAAATAAAGCATTAAAATGAACACCAGAAACTGTGCTGTCTCCCTGTAGCACCTTTGTGGACACTACCCACATTTTTCACGAAAAAATCCTGCCAAACAATTTGATCCCCGCTTAAAATTTCCCCGGGACAAGTCTCTCGTAACATTCTTTCCATATGTAAAATTGTGCGTCCGGAGAAAGAAAGACAAAAAGAAAAATATATGAATTCAGGAAAATTCCTCACAGAAAATTCCATCCTCCCGAAAAATTGTTTCCCATGAAATCTCTCCCCCGCAGAAAAGTCCCCCGCGAAAAATGTCCGTATTTTTTCCAATAACAGATACTATCTGTACACAATGGACAAATTGCAAAACTTACAGCCCTTTCCATACGAGTTGTGTGGGGTCTTGTCATACCCGGAGACATATTTATTGGACCTTTGAATTATGATGAACCAAAGAGGCTATCTCAAAATTTCATTCGGATGTCTGGGGGGAAAAGGGGCACGGGAAGGTGGTTAGTTGCCCTCTATTCTGTTTGGTCATTTGAAAGGGCACTTAAACTTTTAAACTTTTGTTCGAATGAGCCCTCTCCCAAACTTCTAGGACCCTAGGCTCGATACGATCATCCCTGAAAAAAAAAAAACACAAAACATCACACATCCATGATTATTCTTTGGCAAAAAATGTACAATTCAACTATTTGTTGATGTGAGCTTGAACCCTCGGCAGTAGGGTTCTGATTGTTTTTTAGTTAGAGAGGGGGTCAGATGCCTCAAAGGGTGCATTTTAATGCCAATAAATCCTAACTCTCATTGAACCTTCAGATAAATTCAAAATTAATTCCAAGGAAGAGGGGTGTAGTCAGAAATTGATGCACAATCCCTCTTGATTTCCGGGAATATTTCTGGTCTAAGCTGTTATTATGAAAGTAAAAAGCAACATTAAACCCCAAAATAGCAGAATTTATTTGGGAGGAGGGGAGATATATGGGAGGTCGGCTGTGCCTTTTTCATCTCCAACCTCTCCCTCGTGGTCTTAGAAACTTTGGAGGATGCTCATTCGAATGGAAATCGAGAGTTCTAGTTCTTTTTTAAGTGGAGGAAGTGATTGGAGACCAATCAGCGAATGTCCTAAAACTGTTTTTGATTTCTGGTCCCTATTTTCACTCCTTACATTTTGAGGTGTCACTCCGTCGACATTTTGAGGTATCTATTTTGTACTTTCTCTGTGGCTGCTCAATTTTACGCGTGGGGAAATTTTCCGGGAGAAAACTCAGTCTCCGGTTCCTCACATACACACGGAAGTGCTGCTAGAAGAACAGCATGTGTTTATCGCCCTTAAAATTATCGATGGTCTGCAAGAGATCAGGCATGACCATTCATTATCGTAGCCAGATCATGCTCAAGTCTGACAACCTCAAAATTTTTGGCATCGTTGATCGTTTTTTCATGTTGGGAGGGGTCTGATATTAGAATCGGAATTTCTTATTTCTGCTTTTCGTAATGTTTTTACCATGTTCAGCAACATGGAGCGGAGTTCTCCCATAGTGAAGACATGATTATTAGCAGTCGTTAGAAGGGCTAGCAACGTCAGGATTTATCTACCCCCCCCCCCCATTTTTTTATTCAGACAGCTCTCTTCGTGTGCCGTTTTACGTGTGCCTTGATTTTGCATTATAGGGGTATGGATTCCCAGCGGTATAGCTGGCCGTATAGACAAATGGACCCCCTGCCCGGAAAAGTTTCTGGGGACGTGCTTTGAGTTTCTATGCGCTTCCTTGAAATCTAGAAAGTTGTTCGTAGTAATGCATTTTTAAAATACTCAACGGTCAGGAATATATATTTAAATTATAAAAAAAAATCGGTCAGGTGGATCAAAGTGTACTGGAACACTCATAGCCCTGCTAACATTCTCTTTGTGAAAAACTTAGCAATTGGCCTTTTATAATTATTGAAGAGGTATAAAGATTGTCAGATTTGGCCTTTAGACGCAACAGCGACAGTATCTAAAAACATCTCCGTCAATTGAACCCTCATCCCTTACAAAACAGTCCGGAAATATAGTTTGGTTACGTCCCTGGCATCACCAAACATTATTCTAACGGTTCCCCTCATCCGTGTTATGTGTCTTTCAAACATCCAACTAATGTATACTACACAGCATGCTTTGAATAATGGACAGGTGAACATGTAAAACAAAAAGAGAAAAAAAATTCCAGAAGAACATATTGGAAAAGCCATTCAGGGATGCTTAAATTACCTTGCAGTTTAGCATTAATGCGGGTCTGTTTCAAATTGCAAAGTTTTGCATATATTACAAAAAGAACAGGAAGTGGTTTAATATTTAGGGTAGAATGTATATCTAAATGGATCCTCAGCTTCCTTAATCAAATGCTAACGAATAGTGGGAAGAACTGGGGCCTAGTTCCAAATAAAACTATGTGCCTATATGAGACCGGTTCTATGAGATGGCTGGCCAGTTTGACTTAGATTAAAAGCCACATTACCACCCTGATAAGGGTTCAAAGATTAGCGTGCCAAGTTATAACCTCAGTATACCATTGAGTGGCTATGGCATCCATGTAGCTCATGCTAGGACTTCAACCCATCGAACATTTTATATAGAAAGAAGCAGTAAAAAGGGTTGTCCGACTGCCGATTTTTGGTCAATGGAGAAACAGGCAGCAAATACCAAATGGGGAAACCAAGAGTTATGTTTACATCTGCAACTCTGCTTACATTCTGCTTAAATTTTGAGGAGCTGCAGATGCCCAATGATGATATTATCCCAGTAATAAACCCAAGAGGCAATTCCAGATTGTCATAAGAGATCTCTAAGGGGATATTTAGCACGCACTGAATATTGAGAAACTAATTCCCATCCGCACGAAGGACCTATTTTATTGGGATTAGTGTTTGTAGCCAGTGGGGCACTTAATTTCTACCGATAGCGAAGTGCTTCTGGTCTATGGCGGGGCTTTTATTGCAAGAGTTAGAACTCTTAGGATATGTTAAATACTATTTTAAACTGTCCAGTGAAATGGATTAAATGGATCGTTGCAATGGATTTGGTTTTATTTAAGACTAAAGGCCAAAGAGCCATAAGTTTCATTTAAGACCGGCCAAAGAGCACAAAAAAATTTGGCCAAAAAGAAATAAAAACCATAACCTCTACTCTTTTTTTTTAGATCGAAAAAACCCTTCCCCCAAACACAAAATTGTAAATCCCCTTCCAAAAATAAATTTATGAAAGTTTTTTTTAACTCGATCTCCAGATCGTGATGTCGATCTCGACCTGAGAAAAAACAAGATTTGCTAACCAAACCTACACTTACTGCATAAAGTTCGTCTTACTAACTATACACGATCTACTTAAGCTGCATGCAATACTCCCTTGCCTTCAGGCATAAAACTGCACATTCTTTCTTATTATAAACAATAAGAAAACTGTATAAAGATAACATAATACAATTTATTCGATAATAAGATAATATAATAAGATATAATCTATAAGATAATATAATCTATTATTTATATACTGTGTTATAATGAATTATATAAATTTTAAAAAATTCCTGGAGAATACGCTTCTCTTTAGGCCTCAACTACTCGTTGCATTACGCAGTCATCAGATTAGTTGCAGACAAATAGGTTGATAGTTTTTAAGTTTGCAGTTGTTTCTGCATAAAAGGTACAAAGAACAACTTTTATGGATTGCGTGACCTCACAAAAAGTCATCAAATACATCCCAGCTAGTGCTTTTCAAGCCGTCATGGTTTATGTTCTCTGTCAAACATGCAATTCTGCGATAAACCTCCAGCTCTAACTTGTACCGAAAGGACGATATACTTAAACCATTGGATTCATTGAATTAAGATCTATCCATTCACTAAGCCATAATTATGCAGACCTTTTCTCAGAGAATGATCGTAATTTGATGTAAAAAAAAAAGTCTGCTTTCGTATGTTTCACCCTATGTTTCCACCTAAACAAATGCAAAACAGATTTCAAGAATTTAATTCCTCCCACAACTCACTGCAGCACCTCACTTTGACTTTCATTGCACTACCAAACCGCATGAGGCCAACATATCTGCGCACACTCCTCCTCGACCCAATTTATTCAAAGGCTCAATCTCCACCCTCTCCCAAGAAGCTCCAGTTTCCTTTAATTCCTTCCTTCTGATCTATTCCCTCCCCATTTTGGGAACCGTTATCTTTTCGTTTGACCCTGAATTGAATCCGAAAAGATGAATCTTTGGCAATCTGTCCACCTTCGTCAACAAAACCTGTCCTAACCATCTCAACCGTTCTCTCATTATAACCCTAGAAATTGGGATAGTTGGTGGGGTAAGCTGGATCTCTGCCTTCGTATGGTAGTGAAATTGAGCCAAAACTGTCTCAATCAAGAGTCGAAACTGGAGTCTGAAAATAAATGTGACACCTTAAAAGTTTTTTTTTCTTCTTTTTTTTTGTGTAAAATTTTATTACGAATCAATTTATTTTAAGGGTTGCACCCCACCTACTTTATATACTGACGATTCTTAACGCTCTTGAAACTTTTAATCATAATTTTACTTCATCCTAGTTGGCCGTGTCATGGGTACCACCAAGGAGGGGTATGGGGGCGCAACAGTCTCTTTGGAAAAAGGAAATAATAAAACTTCTTTTTACATAACCCCCTTTACATCCCCCCTTTTTGTCCTTGTGTATATTATATAACCCAGTCATTTTCATTTTAATGATAATTTTATTACCAATTAATCTATTCAAAGGCCTGGATCCCACTTACTTTATATACTGACGATTCTTAACTATTCCTATTCGGCGCAGTTGAAAGTTTTAGTCATAATTACTTCATCCTAGTTGGCCGTATTATAGTTACTACCAAGGAGGGGTATGGGAGCGCAACGGTCTCTTTGGAAAAAGGTATATAATAAAACTTCTTTTTACATAGCCCCTTTACATCCCCCCTTTTTGTCCCCGGGTTTATTTATGACCCAGTCGTTGTTATTTTAATGACAATTTTATTACCAACTAAGTTATTTAAAGGGCTATACCCCACTTACATTATATACTGACGATTCTAAATTATTTGCCGTTGTTGAAACTGAAGAGGATATTATTTACCTGCTGCAAGATTTAGATAGGCTAGCAACAGGATCCACTACATGGGCCCTGCAATTTACTAGTTCAAAATGCCAAATTTTGCATCTTGGACACAATAAGCCTTAGCACATTGATTATATTAGAGGTAAATAGCTAGAAGCAGTGAGTGAAGAGAAGGACCCTAGAGTTAAAACTGATTATGAGCTAAAATTTCATAGCCTCAAGAACCTATTTACATTTACATCAATTCCATACAACCCCTAAAGAACAATATGTTAAGCTTGTTACTTGCCCCTGCCCCTGTTTTATATTTAACTTAATATATAGATGAATTTTGAGCCGTCCTGGCTAAGGGGTTGGCGCGCTGAGTTGAGAATTCCTTGACCAAGGGGCACGGGTTCCATCCTTGGTGTGGCCAGTTATTTGTTTGGGACGGGGGCAGTGGCGTGACTCTGCAAGCTCAGCCAGAGTCGATCCAGCTCTGAATAGGTACCTGAAAAAATCTGGGGAAGGTAAGCAGGAAGGGTGTGCAATGGCTGGCCCCCAATCCCCCATTGACTTCCTGGCTGAAAGGCCGCGAAACAGAGATCAGCACCACCACTTTGGACCTTAAGGGTCTAGGGCCGTCTAGGGTCTAGGGCCGTCATACCTTCTTACTTACTTACTTACATATAATTGAATTTGGAATTTTATTGTTATTATGATTATAAAGTAATTATTGTCTGAGTCCAAACGGCTGATGCTATTTATATTTAGATCTAAACCATCACATATGGATCTGTTAATATATAGTTCGTCGGTGTATGATAACATGAATTAGGAATAACATCTTTTTTTTATTACTTCTTGATCAGTATCAGTTACTCATACTCCCCCTCCCCTGTTTTCATGAGAAAATCTAGTGAAAAGTTTCAGTGTGGCCCCTAAAATCAAATTAACAAGTTTGAAAAATCGCTCCTTTGTTTTAAAAATGTATCATGAAAACCTGAAAGTTCCAATTAGGACATCAAAGGAAAAATAACGTTTTGTAAGGAACTTGCCTCTCTGCTATTCATGTATGAAAGAGGATACTCTTAGTTTCAAGTCTAGGAAACTAGGGCAATCCATCAGAGAAACAAGTTTTTCTGTTATATTGATCTTCCCATGAGACCTACGAAGAAAAACGAGAGAAATTAGCATGTATTTTAGATACAGCAAAGATTTATTTTCTGTCTCTTATAATTTTTTTTTCTGGTTTTTGTAAGTCAGGCGAATCCGGAATGTAATCAGGAATTAGTTGTTTGATTTTTGTGAGCATGGAAGGAGTGTAATATATATACCGCATAACGCGGTATATATATATATATATATATATATATATATATATATATATATATATATATATACGCGTTATATATATATATATATATATATACCGCGTTATATATATATATATATATATACACACGTTATATATATATATATATATATATATATATATATATATATATATATATATATATATATATATATATATATATATATATATATATATATATATATATATATATATAATATATATATATATATATATATATATATATATATATATATATATATATATATATATATATATATATATATATATATATATATATATATATATATATATATATATATATATATATATATATATATATATATATATATATATATATATATATATATATATAACGAAAAATGTGGTTCAATACCGCTCTCTAGGGCTATAATGAAAGAAAGGTTTAGGTGGTTAGGGCACGTTGTGCGGATGAAGGATGACAGATGTCCGAAGATTGTTCTTTTCGGCCAACCATCTAGGGCTAAACGGAAAGCAGGTCGTCCCCTTCTGGGGTGGGACGACGTCCTAAAGAAAGATTGAAAGGAAATGGGAACTTCGTGGGTGGGTGTAAAAAGGGAGGCTTTGAATAATATTGGGGTGGAGGAGGATCGTGCATAGCTGTGTTGGCCTCAGGCGGCTTGGTGCTGCGGTGAGTTGTTAGTAGTAGTAGTAGTATATATATATATATATATATATATATATATATATATATATATATATATATATATATATATATATATATATATATATATATATATATATATATATATATATATATATATATATATATATATATATATATATATATATATATATATATATATATATATATATATATACATATATAGAAATATATATATACATATATACATATATAGAAATATATATATAGAAATTTCATAGAAATTCATCCATCCTAGGGCAGAACTAAGGTAGATAATCATGGAATAAGGGAAATTCAAATAGTCTATGAGTTTCTATGAGCCATTTGAAGGCAATTGGAGACCCCAAATGAAAGATTTTCGAAGATTTATGACTGACCATGTCCACAAGACTTTGAAGATAATTGAGCAACTAAGATTCTTCTCATTATATGAGCTTTGCCTACTTGGAAAGCCTACTGGAGTTGCAATGGGGATGACTGAGATTTTTGGGCTGACTCATGACGGACAATGTCCTCTGAACTTGTATGCAAAACGACGGACTGAATTTGCTTGGACTCACAATTTTCCTTTTTTTTTAAGGAGATCTAGATCCTTCTCCAAGGAAAAGCCTAAGTAATATCATAATTCTGGCTCGTCGAATGGATGGGTCTGAGACTAATGGATCCAATGATGTTAGTATACTGCCTTTTGGTGTAAGTAACAGCTGCAGGCTTGTCGATAAATCGCTTCTTTCTTTTGATACGTTAAGTCATGTAGCCTGAAAATCCCATGTTAGTGTGATTTTAAGGACAGTTTCACGACTTGAGATCGAAATTCTACCATTTCGTAAGAAAACTATTCCTTGGAGATTATCTGCCATTAAGCACAATTTTTTGGATTCTTTATGGTCTATGTAGAGACTGTAAGGCCCTCTGTTCCTTAGCAACAGAAAGTTCAGTTTTATTCTAATCAACACGTCAGCACCCGCTTATTTGTTTTAACTATAATTCATAGGAGAGGAAAAAATCAAGCTGATACAAGTTTATTAACTAGACTAGTGGCTCTCAAACTTATTTAGACACTATACCCCTTTATACCCACGTAAAATTTTTGGTGCTCCTTATCATTTACCGGTACTAAGCAAATTATAGTCCTAGAGTTAAACGGTTGTTTTATTTTTTGTTGGCTGGCCGCGTACCCCCTGAAAATTTTTCAAGGCGTACCACAGTATGAGAACCACTGAACTAGATAATGAAGCGTTCCAAAAGGAGCGTTCAAAACCATTAATCGAGCACAAGCAAATTATCTCGCAAAATATGAAGTTGCGGAGAAAATTGTAAAAATTATGAGAAATATTATAGCAAAATTAAATTGTAAAAATTAATAAAATAAATATTATTGTAAAAATTATGTAAAAATTATAGCGTTCAAAACAAGCAAATTATCTCGCAAAATATGAAGTTGCGGAGAAAATTGTAAAAATTATGAGAAATATTATAGCAAAATTAAATTGTAAAAATTAATAAAATAAATATTATTGTAAAAATTATGTAAAAATTATAGCGTTCAAAACAAGCAAATTATCTTGCAAAATATGAAGTTGCGGAGAAAATTGTAAAAATTATGAGAAATATTATAGCACAATTAAATTGTAAAAATTAATAAAATGAATATTATTGTAAAAATTATGTAAAAATTATAGCGTTCAAAACAAGCAAATTATCTCGCAAAATATGAAGTTGCGGAGAAAATTGTAAAAATTATGAGAAATATTATAGCAAAATTTAATTGTAAAAATTAATAAAATAAATATTATTGTAAAAATTATGTAAAAATTATAGCGTTCAAAACAAGCAAATTATCTTGCAAAATATGAAGTTGCGGAGAAAATTGTAAAAATTATGAGAAATATTATAGCAAAATTAAATTGTAAAAATTAATAAAATAAATATTATTGTAAAAATTATGTAAAAATTATAGCGTTCAAAACAAGCAAATTATCTCGCAAAATATGAAGTTGCGGAGAAAATTGTAAAAATTATGAGAAATATTATAGCAAAATTAAATTGTAAAAATTAATAAAATAAATATTATTGTAAAAATTATGTAAAAATTATAGCGTTCAAAACAAGCACATTATCTCGCAAAATATGAAGTTGCGGAGAAAATTGTAAAAATTATGAGAACCACTGAACTAGATAATGAAGCGTTCCAAAAGGAGCGTTCAAAACCATTAATCGCGTTTCTGCAATTGAATGATTATCCGAGCAGCGGGACAATTTCGATCACATATTCGGTTTGATTGTGAGTTAAGTCTGAAACATGCTTTTAATCAAGGCTCAGAATTTTTACAATTTTCTCCGCAACTTCATATTTTGCGAGATTTTCTTATTTGTGATTGAGTATGCCTTAAAAATAAAGATTTCGGTAATGCAGCCATTGATTATGATTAAATTAAGTATTATTAAATATTTCTGAAATCTGATTAAATCTGTATCAAAACTTACTCATAAGTTATACATAATTGTCAAACATACAAATAAACACAACGGACTGGTTATTTTGATTACAAAAAATAAACAAAATAGCACAACAAGATCTAAATAGCCATGAATCTTCTTTTCATTTATCCTTTTTTCAATTTATCCTTTCATTTATCCCTTTTATCCTTTTTTTATCCTTGTTTCCGTTTTTTTCCGTTTTTTTATTATATCTACCTCCGTGGTTTAGAACCCGAAACCTCGTTTCTGTTTACAAACTTTTCAACATCGGCTTATAACTTACGAAGCTTGGTGTCAACTACCCCACGATACCTACAACAACCTGTTCGCCCTCAGTGCCCTTACTCGTTTTTTGTAATTTTATTTTTGTTGCTGTTGATTTTCCTTGTTTTAGAGGTTTGTTTCTTTTCTGTTTGTTACTCCGCTTTATTTTAGTGGGCTATAGACAAACTAATATTGTTGACTTTTAATTTCTTTCTTCAGATTTCTGCCATTCTTCAGCCATACCCAGGGGAAAAGTCTGAGCACAATCAAGATTCAGAAGGCTCTGAAAGTGCAAATTGCTTGGTCTGTGTGACTCGACGAATCCCTGCAAGTGAGAAACAGCCTTCCTTGAGTACAGGCGGGCCTCCTGTTGAGCAGTTCACAACTAAACTTAACGTCAACGGAAAGGTGCTAGCTATCGATACAAGTGGCGTTTCATCGATGTATTCGCAGTATTTGAATAAGGTAATTTTAAATAAAGACTTCCCAACTTTAAGGGTAGCTACGAAACCCAAAAAGTTGATATTTAGGGAAAATACTTATCTTAATTTTGTCTTGGTTTTTTCACCAGTAGGCACAATAGTGTATACGCGATTTTTTTTACAGGTAGAGAGAGAAGCCACAGCTTCAAAATATTTTTAAAGAGGTAGAGGTTTTTTAAGAGGTAGAGGGAGAAGCCACAGCTTCGAAATATTTTTAGAGGTAGAGGTTTTTTTAAGAGGTAGAGGGAGAAGCCACAGCCTCAAAATATTTTTAGAGGTAGAGGTTTTTTTAGAGGTAAAGGGAGAAGCCACAGCTTCAAAATATTTTTAGAGGTAGAGGGAGAAGCCACAGCTTCAAAATATTTTTAGAGGTAGAGGGAGAAGCCACAGCTTCAAAATATTTTTAGACGTAGAGGGAGAAGCCACAGCTTCAAAATATTTTTAGAGGTAGAGGGAGAAGCCACAACTTCAAAATATTTTTAGAGACAGAGGTTTTTTTTAGCGGTAGAGGGAGAAGCCACAGCAGTATATAGACAAAGCCCCGATTTTCGGGGGGGGGGTTGAATTTTGTCTTTTTTGGAACTTAATCCTCCTGTGCCTTGGGAGACACCTAGGTCGTCGACAAGGAATATATAGTCCTCTTGGCATCCCGCTGTTGTCAGTACATCAGCCCATGCGAGTTTTAAGGACGAGGTAACAACAAAAAGATCTGACTGCTATGTACGGCGTAGGATCGATCTCTCCTTCTCGATTGTGTGCGTTTATTTAGGAGTTCTCCCATTCTGAAAACTCGACGTAGATAATACAATTGACCTTTGTAGGTGATATTCGATATAAGAAGTTGGTTGATTATTTTTCAGATATCGATGTTTAAGACTCGAATTTAACTAATACTGTTTAAGTGAATAACTATAATGTACAATAATTATAAGTCATCAACCTAATGGCTATAATTACTGTGATTAATTTCTATGAAATATTAATTTAGAAAATTCTAATAAAGAATGCAACAACTTCGATGAATAAATTAGCGATTATTAAAACTTAGCCTAAATCTGGGGTCTTCCAAAGATGGCGCTTTTGACGTAATGATATATCCGTTTAAAACGAAGGCCCTCAATTCAATTGAATTTGGCTTGAAGGTCATCCTCTCCTACTACTACTACTGCTAGTGCTACTTTTATTAATTCATTATTGAAATAAGCTGCCTTGGTCTCAATTTTTTTTAAGAATGACTCCTGAAACACACGGGCCGTTTAATTAGAATAGGAAGCTTTTTAAAAATGCTAAAAACTTTAGCGTGAAGAGCAAGGTATTGAGGAGGAGGACAACTCCTTCGTATACGGATTAATTTCTCTTCGTTTTGAATTTTAATGTTGCTCTTTACTTTCAGTTGGAAAAACTTGTTTTTTATTATTTAATAATAGAAAAGAGTCACCTTTACAACTGAACTGTAAGACAATGATTGACTAACAAATCCTGATGATGGATGGAAGATGAAAACATTTATCTGAATATTGATTTTGGGGAACCCTTTTTTTTCGTGCCAATCTTTTCTTGGTTTTGAAGTTTCAGAATTTTCATTAGGTTTAGAAATTTAATTAGGTCGAAAACACAAAATCTGAGTTAATAAGAGCACTGTAGGCCTAAATGGGAGTAAACTAATTTTCCTGACAGTGGCGTCACGACGATTTAAGGGAAGGGGAAAATGTTCTGTCGTTTTTTTCAATTCTTTCAATGAAAATACCAAAAATAGGTATTTTCCAATGAAAATAACCTCAAAGATGGTATTTTTCAAAGTCCAGGGTGGGGGGAATAAAGGGCGCACATGCTATTTTGCTTCCACCCTAGTTGACGGCACTGTGCTCTTGCGATTTCTTCTATATTGGAAGAAGACAACAACAATTAGAGGAGAGTTCATTTGAACATCAGCCTTTAATCCATAAAGCCATAAAGTTTCACCAAAGGCCCGATAATTTCAAGTCTGTCTTCGCCAACACATTTATGACAACCCATTTCGTTCTGAATGATAAAACCTCCTTAATTGTCCCGTCGAAGTTTTTAGGGAGGCAGTTGAAATTCAGAAACATATCCATCGAAGAATTGACCTTAGTTGGGAAATTGGGGAAACCTATAAGCCCTATTTACGGGGCTCTTATTGGTTCTGAGTCTTCGTACTTTCACATCATTGTATTTTGAAAGCTAATGAAAATTCTGATAATTCAAAACCTAAAAAGAGATTAGCGCTCAAGGCATCATTAGAAAAAAAAATTCAAATGAAGTTCTGTTTCATTCAAAATCGGGTGTATCATTTGGTCGCCATTTTAGTGTGCACTTGAGATGCGAGTCTTCTCTCATTTTTGTCTTTCAATTTTTTTTTCGCGGACTTATTCTTTTCCACTGAGGTCGGCTGAGCGTAGGTATTGGCTGAAACATTAGAATTTTTCTATATGCCTACTGACTGTGAATTATCTCATATTTTATTTGCCCTACATTCTCTCGTATTATTAAAGCTGCGCTTACCCTATTCAACTGGAAAACGTCTAGTATATGTTCCTCTACCTTTCGAAGTGCTCATATTTCTGGGCCATGCCCACCGTCATTACCACGGTGTCTAGTATCGTAATCTTAGTTCTAAGACATCTTTCTAACCTTCCGAACTCCTCAACTGTCAGAAAATTCCCTATCCCTTGGCTGTTCTCCTTATAATGTATAACATAGGTAGGCGAAATGTCCAAATGTTCCGCATAAAACCGTACACTCGTACCGCGTTGGCAACACTGTAAGTGAACCCATCCACTCGGTCAATTTTATCGTCTCTTATCGCTGCCTCTACGTCCTCATTTATGTCTAATTTAAGCGACCTAACATTCCGAATATTAAATTTTAAGTCTGTTCTTACAGTCAGAACTCTAAACCACAAAAATGTATTCCTTTTGCTAAAATTTTTATCTAGAACACTTAAATCATCTGCGTAATCTAAGCATAGGAAAGGTTTACTTTTCTGTTTACTTTCATGCTCTGCCATAGCCTTCGATGTGTTGTTAAGGATAAGTCCATCAAAATAATCTATATAAACGGGGATAAGACACGCCCCTGCCTTAGTACTGATTTCACATAGATCCATCTACTCACCTTGGCATTTACTAAATTGCAGCATTATTGTTCTTGTTCATTTCTCCAATTACGACTTATCTGGTGTACCCTACAAGGATAGAGCCTTCACTGAAGCCTTTCTAGTATTTAAATTAAAGGCTGGCCTATGTCACTAAGGCTAGGTCACTAAGTCATTAAGGCTAAGTCACTAAGGCTAGGAATAAGTGAAGATGAAAAGGTGACGTTGGGTAATGAAAAGA
Organism: Artemia sp. Qi Xiang Cuo; assembly: GCF_049724085.1. Taxonomy (NCBI): domain Eukaryota; kingdom Metazoa; phylum Arthropoda; class Branchiopoda; order Anostraca; family Artemiidae; genus Artemia; species Artemia sp. Qi Xiang Cuo. Next base: position 59,969,994 of record NC_142802.1, on the reverse strand, counting down.
TTGATCAGGTGGGCAGCTTCACTTGCCTTGGTAGTATTATTAGTAAAAATGTTGGGAGCAGTGGAAATGTTAAAAATAGAATAGCCAAGGCTCAGGGTGTATTTTTTCACACTTAAAAAAAGTCTGGAAGAATAGGAAGATAAGTCTGCAAACCAAGATTAAGACATTAGATGCTACAGTGATGACAGTGCTCAAATAAGGCTTTAAAGTATGGACGCTCCGAAAAGCGGATGAAGATTTACTAGATGTTTTGCAAAGAAATTGCTTAAGGATTGTTCTGGGTACCCGCCTGACTGACTGTATTTCAAACAACAGGCTATACAAAAAATGTGGCTCAGTACTACTTTCTCTGGATACAATGAAAAAATGGTTGAGGTCGCCAAGACACGTTTTCTCGTTCAAAGTTGATATATTACCGAAGATTATCCTTTTCGGTCAGCCGTCTAGGGCTAAACTGAGAGCAGGTCGTCCCCGTCTAGGATGGGAGGATGTCATAAAGAAAGATTTAAAGGAAATGGGAACTTCGTGGGCGGGTGTGAAAAGGAAGGTTTTGAATAGATTGGGGTGGAGGAGGAGCGTGCGTAGCTGTGTTGGCCTCAGGCGGCTTGTTGCTGCGGTGAGTTGTTAGTAGTAGTAGTAGTATGGACGTCAGCACTGAGAAGGTGTAGTAATTAAGACACTTTTCAATTACATATAGATAAATCTTAGCGACAACATCTCTTAGTCTAATAAGTATCATTCTGCTAAGCAATTCCCTTCCTACCGAAATCAAGCTATTGCCTATGTAATTACCTCATTCACTGTTTTCATCTTACTTGTAAAGGTGTTTCATTAAGGTGTTCCTAAAACTACTATACACTTCTCCTTTAGCAAAAACAATATTAATAATTTTGTCAAGAGGTTTTATTTGACCTTCCTCATAAAGCGGTTTTATAAATGCACCAGTGACATCAAAATAAAGATATTTTTGCCTTCTGGATCCGTTTTACGTGTATTTATAATTGGAAACCGCCATCTTCTAAGGTTTTTCTTTTGTTTTTCTTTTCAAGATTATGACATTTTTAGGGCTATATGAGATTTTCGTTGGTGTTGCCACGATGAACTGTGTAAATAAGTAAGCAACACTAATTCGTCAAATTTGACAATGCTTTTCGCCCGTAAAAATTCACACTTCAACAATTTTTTTAGTCCCAGAGGCACCTTTATAGATACAAAAATATCTTGACTGTATATGGAGTTTTTTCGTTAAAAATTTAAGTCTCAGTTTTTCCATATCTATTCAGACATATATAGTTGTGCAAGTTTTCACGGAGCCAGCTCAGAAAACCAGGTTTCATTTCACTGTCCTTGGTATGTTAAGGTACTCCTAAAATCCCTATGTAAATCCTCTTTACCAAAGGCGTATCCACAATAAGATTTTGTTAATATGAAGATTTAGCTAGTGCTAATTTGAGCCTGTCAGATTTTTTCAAATTTTTTTTGACTGGTTGAAATTTCTACGAAAAACTATGATTGGCTTTAATTAGCGCTAATAAATCTTGGTGTTAGAAAATTTCATTGCGAATGGTGCATAACATGTTAGCACAATATCTTATGATTATGATGTCTTGCTGCGTCTTCCAGATTCCCATTAATGTTAGCTATAGTTTTAATTCATATATTCTTAGTTAATACTTTAATGCCCTCTCCAAATCCCTTATTTCCCACTTCTTTCGTCAAATCTATCCTCTAATGCAACACTCGTTTTTATTATATATATATATATATATATATATATATATATATATATATATATATATATATATATATATATATATATATATATATATATATATATATATATATATATATATATTTTTAATACCCGTATTATACATTTGCGCAATGTGTGGGGGTATCGGGGGAAAATTTAGTATTTTGTAGAGGAGTGCAAAGAATTGGTAGGCACGAGGAATTACTTTTTGAGGAGGATTTTATTGGTTATAATAAGTGGATAAAAATAACGAGAAAAGGGATTTTGTGGAAATTGGAAATCTGGGGTAATTCCTGAGGCTAAGGTTGAACCATATAAGTCCGTTTTTATAGGTCTGTGTTGGATTGTACTTATGCATTTATATATTAGATATTAAGTGATGTCACATGCCGTTTGGCGCTTTGTTTGTTATTAAATAAAAAAAAACAAGTTTTTTAAACTGAAAGTAAGGAGCGACATTAAAACTTAAAACGAACAGAAATTATTCCGTATATGAAAGGGACTGTCCCTTCTCAACGCCCCGCTCTTTACGCTAAAGTTTTTTATGGTTTTAAAAAGTAAAGTTGTGAGAAAGAGTCATACTTTAGCGTAAAGAGCGAGGCGTCGAGGAGGGGACAGCCCCTTTCATATACGGAATAATTTCTGTTTGTTTTAAGTTTTATTGTCACTCCTTACTTTCAGTTAAAAAAACTTGTTTTTTTTATTTAATTTTTGAACGTTTTTGAATAAATGCAGGTTTTGATTTTGGCTCACAGTACATGAATAATTAAAACAAAATTTTCATATTAATTTACTTTTATTTAGTTAAAATGGCTTTCTCGAAAGTTGTGTAATTTTATTTACGAACGTTTTTATTAGTAATAAATATATGTAACTTACGAATTAACTTATGTAACGAACTTCTATATTCATATATTTTTAATTTGTTTATTAGGGGAATCGCCCTTTAGTCAATACCTTGCTCTTTAAGCGAAAGTTTGAATTTTGTTCCAATTCTTTCAAAATGACCGCTTAATCACAAAGGCCGTTAATTAGAATAAATAGCTCTTATGAAAGTACTAAAAAATCTTTGGCTTAAAGAGCGAGGTATTGACTACGGGGTGAACCCAATCATATATGTAATATTTTCTGTTCGTTTGAAGTTTCGATGTTGCTGCTATTGCAGTTGAAATACTTGTTTTTTTATATTAAATTTCTGATCTTTTTTTAAATAATGCTGGGAAGCCCGGCGTCCCCTTCATAGCAATGTCCCTTCCCCCATGAAAACTTCCTTCATGGAAAGATCCTCCCACATAACCCCCGACCCCCCCCCTCCCCCACTACCAGGAAAAATCTCCCCAGAAAACGTCTGTATACTGTCAATTAGCCAATGTTATATGTTAACATAGGGCAAACTTCCTAACTTTCAGCCCTCCCCCTAGGGCTGTCGAGGGATTAAGTCATCCTAACAGACATTTTAATTATATTTTTGGATATGCTGAAAAAAATGATTGTCTCGAAATATCGATTATGTGACTTTGGGAAAAAAATGAGCGTGGGAGGGGGCCCGGTTGCCCTCCTTTTTTTTGGTAACTTAAAAAGGGCACTAGAACTTTTAATTTCCGTTCCAATGAGCCCTCCCACGATATTCTAGGACCACTGGGTCGATACGATCACCCCTGGGAAAAAAAACAAAACAAATAAACACGCACCCGTGATCTTTCTTCTGGCAAAAAATGCAAAATTCCACATTTTTGTAGATGGAAGCTTGAAATCTCTACAGAAGGGTTCTCTGATGCGCTGAATATAGTGGTGTGATTTTCACTAAGGTTCTATAATTTTTAAGGCGTCGTTCTTCCTTTTTTCGAATATCAGCCAAATTTTCTCAGGCGCCTAACTTTTGATGGTTAGGATTAACCTTGATAAAACTTATATAATTGAACTCAGCTTTAACATATAGTTCTTTTAGTGTATCGATTGGTATCGAAATACCGTTTTCTAGAGCTTCGGTTACTATTGAGCTGGGTCGCTCCTTACTTACAGTTCCTTACCACGAACTGTTTGATGTTACGGCCTTTTCTGTCTTTTCTATAAACAAATATTTACTGTTATTCATATTTTTCAATCAAGCTTAAAGGTTTTTCACTAATATTTCTAACCGCTTTTCTAATTTTCCTCTCTAAAATATACTCTGCTACTTCCCAGACTATTTTCTTAAAATCATCCATCCATCTTCTACGCTAACTAATTCTAAACCGACTGATTTCAAATCCAGCTTTTTTTGAAATGATTCTCCCAAATTCTCACTCTCATCTACCTACATCAAAACTACCTTTAGTAGTTATCTTTACTAAATTTCTTATCGATAAGTAGTTATCTTTACTAAATTCTAGCTTTAAATTAACTCCAAATTCTAATAGATTATTTGTTAACATAAAAAACACCGCACCCAGTGAAAATGGGAAGTTGGTTGGATTTTTGGCAATTTAACATGAGAAAATGCGAATTAAAAACTAATTGGGCAAACTGCACCACTGTGCAGCGTCTGGCAAGTTTATCACAAAACTAGGAATTTCAAAGAAGACAGGATAACTGACATAGTTAATCTATAATCTTAAAGAATCAAAGCTAAAATGTCTCTGTAAGCAATAAATGATCTGTTTTACAAGTATGCTATAGCTTAATACGAGTATATGCTGGTTTCACTTTCTACACTTCAGCTTTAAATTAAGTCTAGACATTACTAGATCGTAATCTTTACTTTTATTATTAACAACGGCACTCCTATATGCCCTAGTGTCTTGTATCGATCCTGCCAGTCTTCGATTTATAGTAACATATAAGGTTGCCATTCTTACCATCATGTGGGAACCATATTAACTTAATGGCCGTTTACGACCAAATTGGTTATTGCTTACAACTAGATTATTGCCCCTACAAAATTATATAAGTCTATTTCCATTGCGATATTTCTTCGGATCAGCATATTCTAGAATACCATCTGTCCATATTTGTACAAACCTGGAGGTGGAAATCCATAAATTGAAATGCTGCATTTCTACCTGATATTTTATCTATATATTCCTCTGATTCTATGTAAAATTCGCCTGAGTCACTACTTTATTCGTCGATTGGTTTGACAGGGTGTCAAGACAACTTAGACTATGGACTTCCCATGCCGGTCGGCGCATAAGGTGGCAATGATGACCTCTCCAGTGTCTTCGGCCAAAGATCATCAAGGGATGTTGCGTCTTCTTCTAGGCATCCTCCAGGTGTTGCCATCTGTCGCCCACGCCGTCCAACTCCTGGAGGAGTCCAACCCCAAACATCATGAGGCAGGCGATTGCTTCCCATTCTAACCATATGTCCCCAATATCGCCACCGACTGCTTATGACTTTATTCTTGTCTTGGCTCTTGTCACCGACTGCTTTGTGACAAGAGCACCAGTAAGGAAAATCTTGGGGGGGTCAATGTGACAAGGGCACCAGTAAGGAAAATCTTGGGGGGGAATGTTACAAGGGCACCAGTAAGGAAAATCTGGGGGGGGGGCGTGACAAGGGCGCCAATAATTAACCAAATTGACCAATTTTTTTGAAAAAGTAAAAAACAGGAAAAAAAAGGAATGAGGGCACTAAAAAAATCTTGAGCCCCCCCCCCCTGAATGCGCCAGTGCCTACACATTTTGTTGTTGTTGTTGTTGAGATTTTTGCGAATTTATCCTACATGTAGTATTTTCCGTATGATTGCCCGTCTTATAAAGTTGTGTGTGTGGGGACTCAGCTAATTTATATTTATATACAAATACTTCGATGCTTGTATTTAACATGCTTGTATTTACCAGGAGGATAAAATTAGATTTTTTAATGGATTTTGAATTGATTCATCTGATTTATATTTGGTCTCAATTAATAGTTAGGCAATAATTTCGGGTGACCCCTCCTTTGCTTGGATTGCAAAAAAAAAAAAAAAAAAAAAAAAAAAAAAAAAAAAAAAAAAAAAATCAAAATTCTGGCACAGGAACGCGCCGGGTAAAAAAAAAAAGAGAGTCATTTTAAACGTAGCCGTACAGTATCCAATATGAACGAATAAAAATATAAATAAAAAGTCCTAACTTTTCGCTCTTCTTATAGAATCCTTTCTGATCAATTCTGTAATCACTATTATATTATTTTTGTTTATTCATTTAACAAAGCTTCCAGTATTTGGGCCATATAGTGGATATTTTATGAAAATTTACCGTTTTATACGATTAAAGGTAGAAAATTACGCTAGAATTTAGTTTGGATGGGCAAATGGACTAGTCATGCTCCCTTTCCCTCCCTGTTCCCTTCTCCCCTACTTAAAAAACAAACCTTATTCATCTAAGACAGTGGTCGGCAAACTTTTTGGCCAAAGAGCCATATATGTACATTACCAGGATTAAAAAAAAATTAGAGAGCCAGATGGGTTTATTAATGTAGTAAACCTTTATTATGATTTTAGACCTTCATTAAATTATGGGTACACTGAATGAAACTTGATTTCAAATTAATAAAGATTATATTTATTGATTAAAAAAAGAATTAAAGTAAGATATCCATAAATTGAATTATGGCAATAACTGACAAACACTTAATGCGAACAATGTCCTTGCATCTCCTTGGAAAGTTTGAGTATGTTAGGTTTGTATGTTGTTGTTTTTAATTTTAGGCACGATTCCAGGTTCTCATCAATAAGACGACTTCTCAATTTACTCTTGATAAAATTCATGCACAGTGGGCAGTGGCTGGCATGTAGAAACGCGCGAGTCTCCCCCGCGCCTCGTTCCCTTCAATCTTCAACCGACCGATACCCTCGGCGCGACTTGCGCATCTGCTGCGTGTATTTAAATATTTGTGCTGGAGCGGCATTTGAGGGGCCAAAGAGCCGCATGCGGCTCCGGAGCCGCACTTTGCCGACCACTGATCTAAGACAACAATTTATTGAAATTAAAAAAAATTATTTTATGTCGTTTTTTCTTATGCTCTTCATACGTCTGTTATCTTAGAGCCTTGAGGAAACTCTTTAAGTTATAACCGGAGAAATCCTTATACTGGGAAATCTCTTTGGTGTTTGAAGAGCTTTAGATGCACTTCATTTTTTTTTTTTTTTTTACATAATAATGTTTGCCTGCTTTATCGGTTTTTTTTCCTTCTAAAAGATTGAACATTTTGCATTTTCGAAAACTCTTTCAAACTAAGACTCTTTAATCCGGTAAAGAAGACGTTGCATTGATTTTTGTGTAAATGTTTTCTAACAAACTGCTTTCTAATAAAATGTTTTCTAACAAACAGCTCTTCACGAAAAAGTAATAAGCCATATCAAGGTTACTCCAGTAGGGGTAACCTTGATAAGAACGAACTACGGGCCAAGGGAACTGGTGTCTCACCCGGAGAACTCCCACCCACAAAAAAAAAAACCCGAGAAAATTCTCCCACACGCAAAATTGAGAAGCCACAGAGGAAGTACAAAATAGGTACCTCCAACAGTTTTAGGACAGGGTTGGTCTGGTTGGTCTCCAATTACTTTTGATAAACAAAAAAGGACTACAACCCTCAATTTCCGATCGAATGACCATCCTCCAAAGTTTCTATGACCATGAGAGGGAGCCTGGGGATGAGGAAGTGGCAGCCCGCTCCTATACGGAACAAGTTCTGCTCATTTTGGGGTTTAATGTTACTCTTTACTTTCATAATAACAGCATTTACCCGAAGGCCCAATGAGAATTGACACTTTTGTTTTGGCATTAAAATGCACTATTGTAGAGGCTTAAAGCTCTTGTTTACTTTTTTTTTTTTTTTATATATATAGCTAAGAAAGATCATGAATGTTTGATCACTTTCCAGATATCAAATAGGACCAGATATACAAACTAAAAGGGTAAGAGGAGGGGTTGGCTGCCTTCCATTCCTTTTTCAACTTCACTCTCAACATGATTTTGAGTTCTAGCTTAATACGGTTAGCTATTCTTTATATATTGCTATGTACCCTTTTGACAGACCTCCTGCATATAATGTGTTTTTATTTTGTTTGACTCTGGATCAAACATGCCCCATTTCCCCAATAATCAACCTTATATGTAGGCCGGAATGTTCAACTTATATAACGTACAATACTTACCCCGGGGCTGTGCGGGGTTTTTTCATCCCTGGAACCATATTTATTTGACTTTTCCACAATTTTGAGCAAGATGACTATTCCAAAATTTTGATCAGATGTCTTTGGGAGATTGCAACCAAAAGGGACATGGGAGGGGGACTGATTACCTTCCGACTATTTTTCAACATCCCCCTCAACATGCCCTGAAAGTTTAAACCTAATACCCTCAGCCGTTTTTGACATGCTGGAGATACGACTTTTTGAAAAACTGGATGCACATAGTAGATTTTGATTTAGTTAAACATACCCCTCAACATTCCTTGAAGTTTCACCTTAATACACATAGCCTTTTCGAACACACTCAAAATAAAACAAATTCTTCCTTTTCCTAACGAAAAATCCTGCAATTAAAAAAGGATAAATTGTATAATTTACAATCCTTGCCCGGGGGACTTTGGAGGGCATTGTATTCCCGGAGGCATAGTTACTAGACCTTTTCCCTCTTTTGAACAAAATTGCTTTTAAAAATGTTTTCAGTGTCGAGGAGAGGGGGCATCTAAGAAGAGTTTGGGGGGCCTGTAGCCCGTCAACCACGTTTCAACATCTCCCTCAACATACCATGGCCACCCATAGGCTGAACTTTAGGGAGGGGGGCTTAGCTGGTCTAATCGGTACTTCCAATGCTGCATAATAGAAATCTCAAAACAAAATATCATAGGTAGCGGGATAGCACTGCCTAAGTAAAGTGCGATGTGGGCACAATATATTATTATTAATTTTTTTAGACCAGGGCACTACTTATAGAAAGAAATGTCATAAAAACTTCAAAAATAGTTAATGGATGGCAACCAGCCCCCCCCCCCACGTCAATCATTTCCCCAATTACATCCAATCAAAATTTTGAGATATCCATTTTGTTCAGCGTAGTTTAAAGGTATGGAAATTATGACCTTGAGAATGACACCCCACACACACACAACCCTCAGGGCAAGGGTTGTAAGTTATGCCCTCGGGGGATATAAGGTTTTTTTTATAGAAAGGGTGGTCGTATAAACCTTGGAGGGGGCTCATTTGATCGATAATCAGAAGTTTTACTGACCTTTTTAAAAGTCAAAAGTGATTGGAAGTCAACCACCCCCCCTCCCCCTACACCAATCATTTCCCCAAACACATCCAATCAAAATTTTGAGATAGTCATTTTGTTCAGCGTAGTTGGAAGGTCCAGAAATTATGTCTTTGAAGATGACCCCCCTCCCCATAGCCCCCAGGGCAAGGGTTGTTAGTTACGCTCTGGGGGCATATAAGTTTTTTTTATAGAAATGGTGGTCGTATAAACTTCGTAGAGGGCTCATTGGATTGGTAATCAGACGTTATAATGCTCTTTTTAAGAGTCAAAGTGATCAGAGGGCAAATCCCCTCCCCCACACACACGCACGCATTGTATTTTCGCATCAGATCGAATCTGATAGAAATTTTAAGATGACCATTTGTTGTCGTAGAAACTTCGAAAATGAATCATTCGGTTGGAAATTGAAAGGGTTAGTGCACTCTTTAATAGTCAAAAGAATATAACAATGTCTTCAGTAATCAAATATAAGAAATATTTAGGCGGACGTTGAACTAAATCAAAACAAACTATGAGTATGTGAGTAGATAGGGGGGTACCAGCCCCACGGGGGCACCATATATGGGCATAGACTCCCACGAGAACACTGCGTGCTGCCATCTACAATTGAGTCTAACGTCGACGGGACATAATTTATTCAAGTATTATCGATCCATGAACGGGTCAATGACCCCTTTTTTCAAGGTCGATTGATTTGTTGTTGTTGTTTGCCCAAGCGTAATGACACGAGGGGTGATTTACATAATCGATGGGGAATGTATTGATCTAGGACAAGTGAATTTCCGAAAACTTGATTGTGTAATCGACTAGGACAAGTGAATTTCCGAGAAATTGATTGCGTAACCGAGGGGGAAGTGGATTTCTGAGAAATTGATTACATAATCGATGGGGGAATGTTTTGATCCAGGACTCGACTAGGACAAGTACAAACAGTACCTAATTTATACATGTTTTTGTGGTTTTTGTCGCTGAGAATAAAAAAACAGGATTTTTCTCACTTTGATGTATTTTCATGGTTTATTAATGTCTAATGGGGTCAAGGACGATTGATTTGTTGTTGCTGTTTGGCCAAGTGTAATGACACGAGGGGTGATTTACATAATTAGTGTGGAATGTATTGATCTAGGGGAGAGAATTTCCGAGAACTTGACTTACATAATCGGTGGGGAGAATGTTTTGATCTGATAACGGGAAACAGGATCACGTGTGTCCTTCTAAGCCAATCAAAGAGTCGGTTAAATATCATTCTAAGCCAATAAGAGAGTCGCTTACATATGGTTTCCCATTACATCGCAATTCACCCTTGAGATTTCGTATATAACGGACATGCGTTGTGATTAAAAATTCAGAAAGTTCCAAGACACAATGGATATAACAATGGAATATATTGATGAGATGGAAGCCTTGGCTACAGCGATTTACAATGTGAGTTCTCTTTAGTAAATTTTCATACTTTATTTTCAAATAAAATCATTTTATATAGTAGCCCCTCCAGTAAATTCAAATTCAGGTACCCCCCCCGCACCCACAATACAAACTCCACTATATGATGTTTATACTCGCTAGAAAGCTTAAAATACGTTCTTTTTACCACGTAAACCTAACCACCCCATACACACCCCCTCCTCTGTTTATGACTTTAACTCTTCCATTGGAAATAACTTTGTTTTTGAACTCTCCCTTTGACAGTCAACTTTCTGTCAATCCCCTACTTATTAAGCCACTCTGGTTTGACATAAGCATTCCCGTAATGATTTAATTAGCTGTCACCCTTTTAAAGCACATCCGCTTTCTCAATCCTTTACGTTAACGGTTTAACCAAAGGGTTTCACAGATCAAAAAGGATACTTTTTCACGTCGAATTAAAAACAGTTTCATGCAGAAAGAGATGGATGTTTATTGAGCTTGTTTGTTCACAACCTATATGGAAGAGTGAAACGAGTTATTTCCCAAAATAATTGCTAACAATATTTTTTAGGAAAATATGTAAAAAGGGGGGAGGGGCAATGTCTCAATTCTAACACCATCATTGTAAAATGAAAACAAATTATTTCTTCGTGTGAAAAATAAGAGGCCGGGATTTCTAAGAAAAAGAATACATAACTTTATTATCCGTAAATTGAATACCATTTACGTCTAAGATCCTAAATTTTAAGCCTATAAGCTGTTGGGTTAACAATCATTTATCTATTTTAAAGCATATAGACGGGAAGATTAAAAAAATTTTCTAAATGGTAAAAATAGAAACATTGATTTCTATCCTAAGACTACAAACTAGTGATTGTCAACTTTTATTTTTCTCACAAGTTGTGCAATAAAAACGTATGATTTCCATGCATAGTATATTTCTCGTAAATTTTACTTTTTGCTTTACTGAAATGCTGGGGAGGGGGCTTCTTTGCAATAAATGCTTTCTAGACAAAATTATGGTTAGGAGGTGGGGGGGGGGGGGTACTAAGGTTCCTTCTGTGAAAAAAAGGGAATCATTTTTTCAATACTAACTTTTTTCTCTTCTTTAAGGACAATTATGAACAATGTATACCCCCTCCATCGAAGAGAGCAAGGGAGGGTGAGGCAGCCCCATCAGTGCCAGCCCCTATGCAGTCTGGGCATAAACCCAAAAGAGAATGGGCCATAAGGATGGAGAACCCTGCTGCCACATCGGTGCAAGCCCGTAACATCGCCGACCAGTCCACTCTCCATCATGCGTTGCCTGGGCCTTCAAGAGCTGCCCCACCTACACAAGGTCAGGAGGTGGCCCTCCAGCATGCTTCGCCAGGGCCTTCAGGCACTCAACTGCAACCGGGATATAAAAATGTAAGCATTTTTTACCTGGTTATAGAAATATCTACACAAACCCATTTTTCATCGCTGAAAAAGTGTGTGTCAAAGATATTAAAAATGTTATTTTCTCCATAATCCCACATCCCATTGTTTTAAATTTCTCCCCCCCTCCCTCAAAGATATCTAAATATAATGTTATTTGTTTTGCTTGTCAAAGAAACTACTCTTTTTTTCTAATCTTTTCTATTTTTTCTGCCCACTGTAGGCATCTTCGCTATTTTTCAACCTCATAATCATATTTTTAACCAACTTCTAGTTTACTAATAGAACTAGATTCTTTTTATCTCCAAATAATAGTTTTCACTAGAATAATAATGTATTAAGGGGCCTTTCAACAAGCGATTCATTTCATCAGTCAGTCAAAGTGTGTCAGAGATATTAAAAGAAATGGTTCCCCCTTTTTAAATCAGGTAAATTATAGTATACATTCAGTCTGCTGAATTCCCATAGTGAAACCGAAAAAGGCACTATATCCCGGACATAATTTCCTTATAGCAAAATCTTTGTGTTATAAACTGTATAGCCAGAAAGAGATGGGCTATCAAGTAAAGACCACGGTTTTTTCAAAGCAGATAAAGAGTATTAATATGAATTATTTTTTGAGGAGTTGTTTGAACAAAATCAAAACCTTCTATGTCATCTTATAGATTGTATTAGGTTGGAACTTTCAGAATATATATATATATATATATATAGTGAACTAAATGCTACTGCTAAGCACGTTTTTAAATAATAATCCAATTTTTTTAAAAATAGGGTGATTTAGACACTTTGAAAATAAGCTATTTTTCTTTTATAGGTTGTTCTGGTTCCATATGCTCTGACCCCCTCACCAACTGAAGAAAGAAGTACTGAACTCATTGAAGAGGCAATGGAATTTCATGCAATTCACGACAATGAATCCAACTATCAACGAATTGCATGGTATTGTTAATTCACTTGAAATACCGTTTAATACTAATGATTTTTTAACTGATTATTTTAATGTTAATAATAGCACAGTTGAGCAAGGGGATATACCTTTACTCAGTCCAAACACACTAGAGCTTTTAGAGGATTTTACCTGGGAATTAAGAAGAAACCCTCCCTCCACCGGTAATATGATTCCACTTCAAAAAACTGATGTGCTTTCCCATAACCCTATTATTGAACAATGTGGGGGAGGGGTTGGTGATAATATACACGCGGCGGGGGGAGGAGGGGGGTAATATCCAATTTAGGACATCTCCCGAGTTTCAACTCTCAAATGCAATTTTAAATATAATAGTTGTCGACACTGCAACCTTTGGTGACCCTTCAAATTCACTTTTGGGTGGTAATTTTGTGCTTCACCAAGTAGAAATTGTTCATGAATATGTATATAGTACTCATACACTGCTAGAGAATCAAATGCAGTTGAGAGGAGGGTGTAAGGGTTCAATTAAGGTTTCTATTGTTTTAAAGGTGTTTTATTTAAATGAGGGAAAAAGTGAGGTTTATCATCATTATGTACATACCGAGATGCGACTGGTCTATCCAAATCACAGTTTATAGAATTATCCAGTAAGTTTATCGCAGATCATTTCTGGTCTTCATTCTCGGTACGAACAAAAAGCTCCTCCCACTTCTTTCTGCATTAGCGGGTTAGTCTGTTTCCGTCAATGAGAAAGGGTTGCAAAGTGCATTATTTCTAATTGCGAAAGCAGAAAAAAACTTGGTGAGCCAGTCAAGTGGTTTGCAAGTGTCCCATCTCACAGGTATGACTTAATTTATATACAAATTATGACTTAATCTATTATTTACATACAGTGGACTCAAATGATTGGCCTATGTAGGATTTTGTAAAAAAGGAGGTGTGATGGTTTCAGGGGCGGATCCAGGATTTTTTTAGGGGAGGGGGGCGCAAAGTAGGTTGATCCGACAAACTTACGTTAGGAGCCAGTTTAATTAATGCAAACTTGCGTTAATTACAGAAATTACACTACTTTAGACTAATTTAGGAGGGTCCCCTTCGCCCCCCCCCTCTGGATCCACAACTGGGTGGTTTATCATTTTTTTTTTCACGTCGTGTTATTTATTTTGTCAGTTTGTACTTCCTGTGATATTTGAAAAATATAGTTACCTGTTTTGGCGGAGAGCCTAGATAAGACTAGTTTTGTTTTCAATCAATGTTTTCATATGAAATGGGCCAGACCTTTCCTGAACTTTAAACAATAAACACCTCTGTTTGAAAATCTTTGCACTTTCAGAATTTAGATAGCGGTAAGGGTTCCTGATTGAGACCAATTTTAGGACTTGGGTTCTAATTATTGGTTGTTGTGTTAAAAGTTGCCAAAATAGCCCTATCCAATAAAATACCAAACGACTGTTAAGAAGTGTTTTTCGTAAAATTCTTAGGGAATTTTCAGAAAATTGAAGGACATCACACATTTTAGTGGCAGATCCAAAATTTTACGGGGCTTTACGCTAGAAAAGCTCCTATTATAGATTATTCTTCCAGTTTGTTTACCAGAAAATAAATAAAATGCATTTCTTACTGCTGAGTCTTGTAGGCTTCTATTTCTACTGATCTTAAGTTTAATATGGCCTTTACTTTTCTTTAAAAAAAACTTCCTTTTTCGTAAAGTTTTCGTAGTGTATAATATATATATATATATATATATATATATATATATATATATATATATATATATATATATATATATATATATATATATATATATATATATATATATATTTATATCGGTGCGTACAAACAGCTCCTCTCATTTGATCTGCCATCAGCGGTCCAATTACCCTGGAGCACGTATTTTGGCAGAAACTTTCTCAAAATGCCTTTGAAACCAACTTGAGACTTCGAAACCTATTTTTAGTTCCTAAAAACATCTACTAATAACATTACACTACTAACTACCGATTTTCATGTATGCATTGGAATAAATTAATTTAAAATTAGTTTCTTCAAAATTAGTGCTCCAACGTTGAAGCCAAGTTTCGCGTCCAAGAGAAATCTGACTTGTCTACCCGTGAAAAGATATGATGCCGCTTATGTTTCTATCTGCAAAAACGTTCTCTGGAGCACTCACACGCCGGTCCGGGTTTCTATAATGGGTGAGATAGAGAATGATCATACTGCTAATTCTATAAACTGTGATCCAAATTTAGAGAATTTTGAGGGTGTTTTTTCCGAGTGGATAGGCTATATTGTTACGCATCTCGAGAATTATAACGAAAATAGGATTGGGTCTGTAGTTCTTTATGTTGAAAATTTAAGTGTTAATATTTGTAAATTTAAAAAAGATTTAATTTTAAGGGGGGGGGGCATAAGGACACAGGTACAGTTTTAAAATATAATCCAGATTTAGTAGGTTGTCGAGGTGTCCAGCGAATCTGTTTTGAAAAAGGTCAAAAATGTTTCAAGTACGCTTTCCTCATATCAGCATTTCAGCCTCTAGCAGATGACGCTGCCAAGACGAATTTAGATCACTGGGCTGTACATGGGAAGGAGGGGTCCGATTTCTTCCATTGTAGATTTTTCTAGTTTAGATGAGAAATAAGCAATAACGCTCAGATCTACGAATACTTCTGAAAGGGCAAATTCCTTTTTCTATATCAACGTTACTGTCGTTCAGTGTGAAAAAGCAATCGAGAATGGAATTTGCTCTAAAAAGAAGAGAACGCTCTTCCCAATATGGGGTCCGTCGATTGCATTGGTGAAACACTGGGTTTGGCTGATGTACACATCACCTAGTGACCTAACAAATTCAATAGGCCATTTTAACTAGATTACAGACATTAGTAGAGTTCTGGGGGGTGGTAGGGATCTAGGGGTACGTTTCTACTGTCCAACTTGTCTGTCACAATTACGTAGCGATACAAAACTACGGGATCATATGAAGCATTTTAGACGGCATGGCTACCAGTCAGTGGAAACGGTTTCAGGGGATAGGGCTATTTTACGTTTAAAAAATTTCCAAAACACCCTCCTCCAGAGCAATAAAATCTCGTTGGATTGTGAAGCGAAGCTAGTGGCAGTGAACGATTCTCGATTTCCACACCGAATCAAAGAACATCAAGCTATTGCAGTCTCCTACGCCCACGCAAAAAGAGACAGTTCTAACACTATGCAGTTGTTAGAAATAGTTGAAAAATTGGATGAGGGAGAGTGTATGGTCAAGCCACTGACTAAATTAATTGGCACCGCTAATGGCGCTATTTCTCGTTTGAGTAATATGCATTACCCAATGGTGCTGTCTGCAGAGGATCGTCTCGCGATTAAAAATAAAAAAATATGCTGGGTTTGTAAGGGGGAGTTTGAAGGGGGGGGGGGATAAGGGGAAAGGGAAAAGAGGGGGAAGGGGAAAGTCAGACCATAATCACTTGTGGCAGGAAATATCCTCTGGGGTTATTAATTTTAGAGGGATAGCGCATCAATCGTGTAACATAAATGTTAGCCAGCAGTTTTTTATTCCAGTTTTTATTCATACTTCAAATTATGATTTAAAATTTATTTTACCGGCACTGGCACGTATGCACAGAGAGGGAGGGGGAGTAGATAGTCCATGGGTAAATAATTCATTTACCTATAACATCATTCCCAAATCGGCCGAGAAGTTGGTGCTTCTCGAGTTGGAATGGCAGGTAATAAATAATGGGTATACGTGCTGGAATAAAATCAGGTTTTTAGATTCTTTTAGTTTTTTTTCCCAAGGCATTGAGTCAATTGATTCAAGTGCAGAAAAGCGACAATTTTGATAGTTTTCCTTTGCTTAAACAGCACTTTCCAGACCGTAAAGTGTATGATCTATTGACCTGTAAAGGTGTATACGCATACGACTATTACTGCTCTGGCGCTCGCTTAAGCCAGGTGAAACTGTCTCTGATCGAAGATATCTTTGTTTCCCTCAACAACAGTGAACCCACTTCCGAAGACGATGAATTTGAAGAAAAAGAGTTGGCGAAAGAGAACTGCAAAAATGGGTGGGAGTACGGAACACCTCCCTACACAAGTGACCCTTCATCTCTTTTAGATATTGTCTGCAAAAACACAGATCAAATTTATTCAGAGTTTGGATTAGATATAGGTTATTATTTTTCCATACCCCATTTGGTGATGGACTTTATTTTAAAAATTAGTAGGGAGGAAATTGGCTTAATAATTGATGTGGATCAACACCTTTTTGTAGAAAGATAAATGTGGGGTGGGTATGTTTTTCATGGGGATCGCGTCTTGACAACCGATCCAAGCGGACAAAACAGCAACACCGGTGCAAAGTCAAATACAGTGTTCTTGGACATGAACTCATTGTACCCCTCGGTAATGTCTCACTACTCTTTGCCGTGTGGGAACTATCAATGGCTTGAGAATCCTTGTGAGTTCCCTGACATTAACACTGTCGAAGACAATGGGCCACAAGGATGGTTCCTTGAAATTGACAGGCACATTCTATTAGAGCTTCATGATTCAGTCAGAGATTTTGTTTTTCCCTGTATCAATCGACCAGTGACCAGGGACTCACTGAGCCCCTACAATCGATCATTGGTTGAGGATATGGGGATGCACTGGACCCCCTCTAAGCAAAAACTGATTGCAGATCTGGACCCTAAGGGGAATATCGTTGTTCACCATGTACTTTTGCACTGGATGGTGAACAATGGTTTCAAGATCACCAAAACACATAGGGTCCTGCAATTCAGTGGAAAACCCTACTTAAAGACGTTTATCGACACTTGTTGATAAACGCTCTCGGGCAAAAAGTAAAGTTGAGAAGGAAATGTACAAACTCATTCGAAATTAAGCCTTTGGCAAAATGTGTGAAAACGTTCACGAGCATAGAGGCTGGCATGGTTCTTCTACACAGGAAAAAGAGAAATGTGGTACTGAACAAGAATATAGCAGGAGGTAGTTCAGTACTTGAAAATTTCAAAAAGCTCATGTTGTCGTTTTTTTTACAATGTGTGTAAGGTACAATGACCAAGGGAGGGGGAGGTTCAAGTTTACTATGGGACTACAGATTCTCTGCTGTTAAAAGTAAAAACCGGGGATTTATTGGGAGATTTAAAAAATGGGGAACACATCAGCTCGCGGATGGATTTCACCAACTGGAATGCGTCTCTCTATCCCGAGCTGATGAAGCGTCAAGCCCCCAACCAACTACTAATGTTAAAATCAGAGACGGGTAGTGATTTGATATCCAGGGGGTGTTCCCGCGTCCTAAAGTTTATTGCGTAGAAACTCATAATAGGGATGTAAAGCAGGCGTGTAAAGGGGTGCCTACACATTTTGTAAAGAGCAATTTCAACATGAGTGTCTACAGAGACTGTATAGAGAGTAGCCTAGTGCCAAGAGCAAAAGTGCTTGCAATTCCCTCTCTAAAGTATGAAAATTATACCTGTAAGAGTGGAAAAGAATGCAATGTCGTGTATATCCGACAAAGTCTTTGTGCTCGAGGATGGTGTAAGTGTACTGCCACATGGCCACTACCGTATTTCAGACCGGGTTGAATGCATAGACTATCGCAATCAACTTGGTCTGGATAAATTAACCTGAATGCTCTAACCCAACCAAACACTTTCATAAATTAACTAACCCAAACCTAACCTTAACCCAACCTAACCTGTAGCAGCAGCAGTGACGGCGACTATTGTATACAGTTTTTTTCACAGCGCCACCGGGGGTGGGGGGGGGGTCCCGCCTTCGGCCGGCTTTCGCCCCCGCGGCCCCGGGGGCGGGGGGTCCCGCCCGCGGCCGGATTTCACCCCCGCGGCGCCCTGGGGGGTGGAGGGGACCCCTTTTAAATTCATAATGTTCAACTGTGCTATTTTTGTAAGTTCATGTTCCAAATGTTCGTGTTGTACAAATAGTGTGCTACAGTACAAATAGTGTGTGTTTGTACAAGGCTGCATTGGCTGAACGATTGATAAGAACGATTCGTCTATTAATTTCCAGATATTGTACACTGAAAAATACATCTGCTTTTATTCATGATTTAGATAAAATCATGCAAATATACAACCATCGACCACATGGTTCCCTGTCCAACTCGAGCCCTCGCGAAGTTCATTGCAGTGAAAATACATTTGATGCTTTTCTAAAGCAATATTCCAATGTTGAAAAAGACAAAAAAAGTGAAGAAGAAATTCAATGTTGGTGATACTGTTCGAATTTATAGAACCACCAATATTTTTGAAAAGGGAAGTATTTATGGAGCACTGAACTTTTTAAAGTTTCCAAAATCCTGGACACCGAACCCACGACATATCGACTGCGAGACACCAAAGATGATGGGATTCTCGGCGGTTTTTATGAATATGAACTGCAAAAAGTTAGAAACACAGCGAAATTTATCAAATTGAAAAGATATTAAAGAGTCGTACTCGTAGGGGCCAGAGACAGTTGCTTGTTCGCTGTCTAGGATACAACTCTGATTTTGATTCTTGGGTCAGTGTTGAAGACATTAACAATGCCCAATGATTTCTATATGACTTTCATGTCCAATGTTTCTGATCCTCCCTACAATTACTTGAATAGAACAAGTGATTTTTTGACGAAACTCTCCCCCACCATCAAATTCGACGGATGGTATGAAGTGGCTCTTGTCGACTGTATTCTCAAAAATACCTACGACTTTCTGATAAAGGATCGTAAATATGAAACAATAATTAGATCCTATGATTGGCCGCCACCACCCTTAGGTAATCAAGAACAAATTCAAAAGATTAATTGGATGAATTATCCATATATTGAATTACCCTACGAGGAACTCACCTGTATGAATGATTTATGTCGTTCTATCAATAAAAAAAATTCCGCTCGTAAAAAAGAGCTTTTCATTTCAACTATTCAAAGGAGGAGGGCAAGATCTACATTAGTTTACCTATTGCCAATGAAAAGGTTATTCTCAATGATAATCTAAAGGACGTTCTTGGCTTTAAGCTCAATATAATCAACGGTAAAATTGCCGGAAACACTAATTTTATTTTTGCTGACTACCCGCCTGCCTTCTCCACAGACACATGTATACTTCTCTACGCTTCATTTGTGGAAACATCCTGGGTTGGTAATTCAAATGTTCCCCTCCTACGAGTTCTTGAACGAAAAACCAATCAAGAACATATTCACCACTACAATATAAAGCATCTTCAGTATTTTCCCGTATTCACTTCCTATTTGGAACTCTGTCAGTTAACACTAAGAACTGAATTAGGTGATCCCATAGCAATTTCAAAAGGTTTGGCTGTGATTACATGCCATTTTCGACCAATCGTTCAACAAGATGTCTAACAGAAAAATGGTATTCATTTGCCCTGATATTGACTCCTATGTTAATACTCTTAGCCCAAGACAACAGGACAATGGAATGGACTATTACAAAGGACGCTCGTCATTGTCTGGCTATGGTCTTGGCAGTTGGTTTGCTAAGCTGTTTCGCTCTTCACTACCACTGGCCAGAAAATATCTTCTACCGGCTGCGACTGATTTTGCATCCTCTACACTATACGATTGGGGCTCTGGCAAGGATTTAAAACAAAAGTGTTTAGGAGAATCTTAGGTCCAGTGCGTGAACCCTTGGCGAGAGATTAAAACGAAATTGTAAAGGTTTAAAAAGGTTGAAAAACAATGCATCACTCATAAGTCTCTACTCAGGTCAGAAACGAAAGACACCACCCCTGTCAAAGAAAAGAAGGAAAAAGCCGACACGCACAGTAAACAACAGAAGAAGAAGTCCCAGGAAGAGAATTGTTAGATCGAAACTAGATTTCTTTTCCTAAGATGTCCTACCTACCGCATAAGGATTCTCAACCTTCAATCACCGCCTCATTGAATCTATTCAATGCAGAAAATGTTGATGTGAGTGTCAAGCATGGATACTACGAGCAATTTTATCCACAACAACCCCTCTCCGATAATATCCGCTTTCAAATTTATTCCAATGAAGACTACTTTATGGATAAATCTTTGACATTTTTTGATTTATGAGTAAAAGTCCGGAAATCTGATCATACAATTCCAATTCTTGCTGAGGTAATATCCTATGAAAATCGTGCATTACGTAACTTATTTCTTCAAATCAGTGTCTACATCAATGGTACGCTGGTGAGCACAGGCAAAAATCCCTCAAATTATACAAGCTATATGCAATTCATGCTGATGACACTCAAGTCATACAAGGAATTGAGAGGCACCTTTAATAGATATGAATATATTACAGATACAGATGCACTTAAAAATGCTACAACTAGTGAATTCACATCTAGTTGGAAAAATATATCATGAGATATTTAATATACCCCAATGACTAACACCAAATATTAAAGTGGATATAAAATTAACGCTTGCTCCATCCAATTTCATTCTTAGAGAAGAAATTGAAACCAATCCTGATGTGACTCTCTCCCTCACCTCGGCAATACTTCATGTACGCGAACAACAAGTTATGAGTTCTGTTGCTTTGGCAGTGGAAAAACTGAGAGTCAGTGGGAATAATATTAAACTACTTGCTCCTCATACAATCACCAATCAACGTCATATTGCCATGGGGTCACGCACCTTCACCGACTCATCCTTTATCAATGGTGAAATTCCGTCAAAACTCGCTTTGGAATTTGTAAAAAGCGCTAGTGCAATAGGATCGTGGACTGGATGCCCACATAAATTCGAGATGTTTGGACTTTCATCTCTTGTCTGCAAAGTAAACGGCATCCCACTCTACAATCTATCTTTTGATAAATCCTATAGAACATTGTATGAGTTGACCATGCAAACCCTATATCATGATTCCCAACTAGTTTGAAATGGTATAACCGAAGATATGTTTGCGATAACACATGGTATCATTGAACTAGATTTGTCTGGCACGCAGGATATGAGTTTAGTACGTATGGGGAGTGTGCGTTTAGAGTGTACATTTGCTGACCCATTGGCTGAGAGTATTGCACTAATCTCATTAAATCAATATGAAACCTATTGGGAAATCACTCCCGAAGGTAGTGTTCTACTAGACTTGGCACCATGAACACCAGTCAAATAATCAATGTATTTAATATGGATCCCTAGATGTCCCAGTACAAATCCTATTGTCTGCCCTCGGACTTTCTAGGAAAAATTCAAAGTGTCAACAATACCTTAATTATTGTTAATAGCAGTCCGTCGACTGTGCTGATGGGTCATTAGCTGTGCATCTTTCAAAAAATGAAGACGATTGAATTTTTTGATCCTCTTGGTCTACCCTATAAATTTTACACACTCCACATCAGCAACTATATTGAGAGCAGTGGGAAAACTATTATTCAAAATCGGAGGAGAGTGCAGGATCTGGCGACTAAAAGTTGTGGCTTCCATGCACTACTATATTTTGTGTTCCGATGTCGCGGCTATACTTACAAACAGTTTCTCAACATTTATGTTGACAATCCACGTCTCAACGACTCTCTAGTGGAAAATATCCGTTCAGACCTGTATAATATAAATTTCAGTGCCCTAAGAGTAAAGTGCTTAAAAAATGTTTGTGAATTTGTTTATTAATAAAAATAATGTATGTACATGATAAAAACGACTTTTCTTCACTTTAGATTTCTTCATCGATGTATAGGCAACTGCCGTGAACCACTAATGCTGGTAAATCATTTGGATTCACTGTCTATTTGAAGCAATATCACATGCAATCTTTTCAAATGGTGAATCACATTCGGTAACTGCCAAATAAAAATCACTTGGTTTATAGTCATAATAGGCAGTGTCGTCACAACGATGACCTAGAAACCAAATTGTTTTGTTACCCCAACAGTTGAATCGTAGACCTGATTCTTACTCCCAGAATAATTTAAATCCACGACGATACCAATATCATAGAAATAAACTAAAATCACATTTGAGGTTATTTCCAATCACACCAGGGTAAGTTTTCGCCCACTGATCACATTTTTCATAGTGACAATTGGAGCATAGATGTCCTCTTGGGTGAGACTCACAAATCTCCTAAAGATTTGAATTAAATCCTTGAATTTGTACTGCTCAGCCTCTATGTAATTTACAGGGATTGCATAATTTGCACTTTTCACTATAGTCATCAATAATTTTGAAATTCTCACATTGAGTCCAACTGGCGAGAGTGCACATGCATAGTCGATATGTATAGAACATTTTTTTGGTTTCCGATGTCAACTCTCTCTCACAGCTAAAACGAAACTGATCATCCTCGCTCGATAAATTCAGGGTGGAGGTAAGGTGAGAGGAGTAATTCTGTGACGTCACCTCTTTCGAATGGTGGGGGAGCCATCTACATTGAATCTATGGCAATGTTTTCAAAAGTGTATCCACGATATTATTCTGCTTTGTTCCAATTAATATATCAATAAATTGAGTATATGCATTTGAGTCACAATGACAAAGCTTCATACAATAGTCCAATGGGGGAGAATCAGTCCCCATTGTATTGTCAAGTGTTCCCCGAGAGAATATTCTGCGTTGAAGAGATAACTCGAGAAAATTATTCTCTCTTTCTCAAATTTATTCATTTTTCAATCCTATCACTCTGACTGCTGACTCTAGACTGAGCATGAATCGTTAGCCTAACATTCTAACAACAAAAAGAAAGGGAACATTTTCGATTTCGAAACAATTTTATTGGATAATTACAAAAACAATACTAAGCATGTACAATTAGCGATACAGTTTATTGTCTTCGATATGTCTCACTAATGCACTTAAAGCACATTGAAATCTATTCACATGCGCTATATCAACTTTTGCAGCGAAGCATAATTGATCCTCCATTTTAAATTTGCTCAAGGATATCACATAACTTGCATATACTTCATCCCATTCTAGACAAAGCCGTGATCCTCTCGTGATTTCCACCGCCACGTTTGGTGCTCTTTCATTATTGCCATCAACTCCGCTCTTAACTTCTAATAGGGTAAACATTCCACTCATCATCAGCACAAATATATCCAAATGAGTAAAGTCAAACTGTTCTCGCTCCTTAGAATTCTATTCACAGACTAATAAAAACTATAGAAAAAATCCTTTCCTTATATTCTCTGCAATCCTCTCCCGCTAATATTTCCGACCCCCTGATTGGCTTCGAAGGGGAACGCATGATCCTGTTTCCCGTTATCGGATCAAAACATTCTCCCCACCGATTATGTAATCAATTTCTCAGAAATTCACTTGTCCTAGTCTATTACGCAATCAAGTTCTTTGAAATACATTCCCCACCGTTAATGCGCATGTGCAAACTTCACCCCTCGTGTCATTACACCTGGCCAAACAACAACAAATAAATCGACCTTGACCCCATTAGACATTAATAAAACATGAAAATACATCAAAGTGAGAAAAATCCTGTTTTTTTATTCTCAGTGACAAAAACCATAAAAACATGCATAAATTATGTATATCAAAGTGAAAAAAATCCTGTTTTTTATTCTCAGTGACAAATACCATAAAAACATGCATAAATTATGTATTGTCAGCGTTAGACTAAATTGTAGATGGCAGCACGCAGTGTATCTCGTGGGAGTCTATGCCCATATATGGTGCCCCCGTGGGGCTGGTACCCTCCTTTCTACTTATGTTGACTTTCAAAATGTGACAAAGCAATATCTCAAGAAGAACTGTATATTGTTAAGTTAAACCTTTGAGAGTAAGTTGAGGGGAATTTTGAACTAACCAGAAGGCACTATATGTATACTTTTAATGCTGCCACTACAGTTACTGTAACTAATGACGCTAAGAGTATTAAGGTGAAACTTTTAAAGCGTTTAGGGGTGTTTCAATTAAACGAAAAAACTGTATGCATGCAGGTTTTCAAAAAGGCATATAAGCAATATCATAGACAGTACCACTCTATAGTAGCTAGAAATATCATTGAAACATTTAAAGAAGCTAATTTGATTCAAAATTAAAAGTTCTAGTGTCCTTTCTAAGAGTAAAAAGAGATTGGAGGGCAATCAGCCCGTCTCTCAAGTACCCCTTCCTAAACACACACACGCGTCATATTTTCCCGATCGCATCTTATAGAAATTTTAAGATGGCCATTTGTTGTCGTAGAAACTTCGAAAAGGGTTCATTCGATTGGATATCGAAAGGGCTAGTGCCCTCTTTAATTGTCAAAGGAATATAACAATGTCTTCAGTAATCAAATATAAAAAATATTTAGACGGGCGTTGAACTAAATCAAGACAAACTATGAGCAAGTGGACTTTCAAAAAGGTGACAAAGCAATATCTCAAGAACATTTTATATTGTTAAGTTAGACCACAATTAAATAAAAAAAAACTGTATGCATTCAGGTTTTCAATAGGGCATATAAGCAATATCCTAGGCAGCACCACTCTATAATAGCTAGAAAAATCATTGAAACGTCTAAACATTTGAAGAATTTGATTCAAAATTAAAAGTTCTAGTGTCCTTTCTAAGAGTAAAAAGAGATTGAAGGGCAATCAGCCCGTCTCTCGAGCCGATTTATTTCCCAATCACGTCTAGTCGAAATTTTGAGAGAACTATTTTGTTCAGCATAGTAGAATGGTTCAGCAACTATGTTTGTATGGATATTGGGCATGTCAACCCCCCAAAATTATGCAATTGGCCCAAAAGTTTCTCCCAGCATGCTAA
This sequence comes from Artemia sp. Qi Xiang Cuo, assembly GCF_049724085.1. Taxonomy (NCBI): domain Eukaryota; kingdom Metazoa; phylum Arthropoda; class Branchiopoda; order Anostraca; family Artemiidae; genus Artemia; species Artemia sp. Qi Xiang Cuo. The sequence continues at coordinate 59,944,577 of NC_142802.1, read as the reverse complement.
TAGCAAGCCAAACTATGGATTCTTATAGAAAAAAAAAACGAAAAGATATAAAATATTAATTTTTTCATGAAAATGACTATGTCAATAAAAAAAGAATATAAATTAATTTAAAAAAAAACTTTGCACGAAACAAGTTTTTCAAAGAAAAGTAAAGAGGTTCATTAAGCGAAAGTTGGGCAAAAATAAAATCAAGTAATCGTCCAAGCGTAAGACTACCACAAATCACTATCAATAAATAAATAAAACCCAAAACGAACATAAATTAGAATAAATAGCCGAGTCAAACTCGAAATGAGTAAAAATTAACATTAGTAGGGCTTTTAACCTCCCATGCCTTCTCAAGACCAGAACATAATTTGCGCTTTACTGAAAATAAAATACGTTTAAATTTTTTAATATTTTTTAATTAAAAAAATACCCACAATTTGAGACTTCAATGAATAAATATCAGCATGGGTATAATAAACCGACAGTCGATGGTCATTTGTTTTTTTTTTTCAGTAAAGCCAAAGTTATGTTCTGGTCTTGAGAAGGCATGGAAGTTGTCAGGTGTTGTTAGGCTCGATCGGAATGATTTTGTTTATCTATGTGTAAGGTGACCCATTAGCTTGCGGATATGTTTCAACTTTTAAGAAAAAATTGCCCCTTTTTGCGTGAGAGCAAATATACAGAAAAAAAATGTTATGGCACCCTTATCCCTTTCCCCAAATTTGATGTTTAAAGTTATCTTGCCTTCCCCAACTACTCCCTTAAAGTTTAACTCAATCCCCGCAGTGGTTTTCGAGGCATTGCTGATACGCCAGTTTGATAGTCTGGGTGAAAATACTGTCATTTAATTTACCTCACTGCTTCCCTGTGAACAGACCCAAAGTTCCCCTGGGCTAACTATGCCAAACTTGCACGTGGATCAGAGACATGTATTTGCTTATCCCTACATCTTGTCCCTCTAAATAGAAAATATTAAGTCTTCTTGGCTCCTCTCTGCAACACTCCGAAATTTGCATTTCTATCCCCGCAAGTCGTTTCCGATATATTTCAGGTATGCAATTTTGATAACCTAGCTTAGTGTTTTGTTTTGATCTACCTCGTCCTTTCTCCCTAAGCCCAAATTTGAGGTCCACATTTCTCCCCTTCAGCACCGCTTGAAACTTTGAGCTTGAGCTCCCAAACTTTTCCTGGGATAATGTAGATACATTATTTTATAACTTCGTACACTCTGTCTTTTCCGGTTTATAGCCTATCGCTACTTCACCGGGAGTAGATTCTAAAAAAAAGAAGCATGCTGTAGACTAAAACCTTTAGACACCTGCCTCCTCCCTCATGCTAAAACTCAAGGTCGACTTGTCCCGTCCTCTTTTTTAGCTCTAGCCTCTTTTTCAAGTTTAAATTCAACGTCTGCTGTCCCTCCCCTTACACACTCCCTGAAAGTTGCAACTTGATACCCCAGCCTGTTCCTGGTATTTTGTAGATACACCGTTTTGATAACCTGGCAACACAGAGTGTCTTTTGATCTTCCTTGCCATTTGACATTGCGTAGATTCAGAATAGTAACTGGTATGCTTAGTTATTCCCTATTCATACTTGTGTAAAATGTCTTACTCCTTTACCCCAACACTCCTACTCCCTGTCCCTACTAAATGTTTTTATCCATTGGAAAATATATGTCAGGTGCAGGCTCTATAGAGAGATTAAATAAAAAAAACAAGTTTTTTAAACTGAAAGTAAGGAGCGACATTAAAACTTAAAACGAACATAAATTATTCCGTATATGAAGGGGGCGGTCCCCTCCTCAACGCCTCGCTCTTTACGCTAAAGTTTTTTTATTGTTTAGAAAAATAGAGTTGTGAGAAAGTCAAACATTAGCGTTAGCATTATCCGTGATCTTTCTTCTGGCAAAAAATGGAAAATTCCACATTTTTGTAGATAGGAGCTTGAAACCTCTACAGTAGGGTTCTCTGATACGCTGAATATGATGGTGTGATTTTCATTAAGGTTCTATAACTTTTAGGGGGTCTTTCCCCCTTTTTTCAAAAATCAGCCAAATTTTCTCAGGCACGTAACTTTTGATGGGTAAGCTTAAACTTAATGAAACTTATATATTTGAAATCAGAATTAAAATCTGATTCTTTTGATGTATCTATTGGTATCAAAATCCCGTTTTTTAGAGTTTCGGTTACCATTGAGCCGGGTCGCTCCTTACTTACAGTTCGTTACCACGAACTGTTTGATGAATTAGGTTGAAAACAAACCGGCTTGCCAAATGGTGCACTCTCGGGGCTCTTGCGGTTATTCTTATTATTTATAATATTCTACGTGCGATCTGTATATTATGTGTTTTTCATTTTGTCCTCCCGCCCCTGAAATAAATTCATGCGTACGTACTTGTGCCCAGCTCTGTACGACTGTTGCCATGCGCACGCCCCTTATAAATCAGTTTCGGTGGAATTGGGTTGCCATGCACACATCTCTTATGAATCAATTTTGGTGGAATTTTAAAAAAAGCTCGTCAGCATGCAATTATCAAGCTGGGTAACATGGTAGAACCCTAAAAATTACCAAAAGGAGTATCGGGTTTATTTGCTTCTTTTAAACCTTGCATTAAGATTATTTGTAAATGTTCTGTTAAATTTGCTATGAAACATTGTAGTCCTTACTCTAACCAAGGGGTTGCCTCACTTTCAAAAAGCGCGTTCACCAGCTGTCACGTGCCACAATGGGTGGTCTTTCTTGGCACGAAGAGTCAAAGCAGTGCGAAAGTAGGCCATGCAAGGGAAAAAGTGGCACGTGAACGAGATGGTGGTGAAGATTGAGGAACCCCTCGATTTTAACGGTTAAGTTGACATATTCACTGCCATATTCATAGTTGTTTTATGGATTGTTATAACTGTATTATTCATATTCATGACCAATGGGAAAAAAGCTAAAATCTTTTTTCTACTCAAGACTTGATGTTTTTCACAGAGATGTACACACGGTAACGGTGTGATCCTGTAGCATAAACAATAACAGCACTATGATAAGCGTAACAGCATTTGGGGACACGGGCAAAACAATTTTTTTTAATTCATTTTTGTGGGGAGGGGCATTTTGGAAGAAGAAGCTTGTCAAAATCGAAACGAATAACGTACTCTGCAACAGACATGAGTATGTCGTAAAAATGGGAGGTCGGGTTAGGTTTCTTGATTTCAGAGGAAAAACTCTTTTCAACCTTGCTTCAAAATACTACTCTGTATAATGCTTAAACAATATTTTTGTATGAGCTTAAATTCTAAGATGAATGTTTTTGTAGTGCTGCAAGCATGTTCTCCTAATTCAACTCCCTACCCACGACCCCCTCCCACCTTTTCCTATCAAAGGTATAATATTATTTCGAAGTTGCAACAGACGTTATAGACGTATCACAAATGTCTTCCTATTTACATCTGTTGAAAATCTATAAAAGCTTTTGAATTTCTTACTTCAATTTCTTACAATCCAGAATTTCTTAACTTACAAGTTCCAGGATTGAACGTTGTAAGTGGGAAGGGGGGTCAAGCCTCATATTCTGGTTAATCTTTATTCGACGTACTTTTTTAGTGTCGCTCTATTTGAAAAATATTTTTTGTTCTAATTTAATCTTTATCGGTTTGTAATTTTTATATAGGGTCTTGTATATTATAGCGACCACACCCAAGAAGTTAAGTTAGGTTAACAATAATAAAATATACCAAAATATGATGAAAATATAATAAATTAGTAACAAAAATGGTGAAAAATAAAACAGAGAATTATGGAAAGTAGGCAGCCCAGAAGGCATTATATTGAATACCTAACCTAACAAACTCTACATATCAAATATTTAATTAAAATAAACCTGTATAATAGTTTATCTCACTCAGACTAAGCTGATTATCTCCGAGTGCACACAGAGAAATCGGTTTTACAACAGATCAAGAACAACAGTGTGGTCGCTATAATACACAAGTACCTTTAATATAAATACGATTTTTGTCACTTATAAATGAGAGTGGCTAACCTCATTTACGAGGACCGACCCTATATTTTCAACGTTAAATTGTTGCTTTAGCGGAAACAGACTATCATCCCAAGAGATTTTTTGTGTTATTTACTGTTTTGATATTAGGGAATAGATCAATACTCTGCAGTTAAAACGTATCTTGCGCTATAAACTAATGGTCAACGTTTAGAGTACAGCCAAGTGGGCCCCTATTCACACCCTGTGAGTCTCTGACCATCCGGTAGGCCACTGAAAGAAAGGGAGACACTTTATATCAAGATCTAGGAGGTAGAAAAGGAGTCAAGGCAAGGAGTGATTGCCAAGGCATACCAAATAGATTTAGTGGCGAGAGGTTATTACAGGGCCGGTGCTCACCATGGCTCCTCGAATTTTCAGTTAAACAAAAGCTGAGAATCTGAGCTCTAGCATGCGCACTGGTCTCCAGATTTTTGTAAAATTGCGTCAATACTCAGGATTTTAGACGTTTCATTTACCTTTTACAAAGTACTTCCATGGGGAAAGGAATACGAAGTATCCCAATCAAGTGAGAATTCAAGTCTATAGTTGTGGTTTTGCTTCATTTTTGCCCACCGTTTAGACTTTATCACGCGAAAGAGCTCTAAGACTCCCGCAGCCTCGGAGAAGCCTTCATGGAGTGAGACCTGAACACGTAGTTCGGATCAAGGCTGCCACCCCTAGTGATTTATCACTATTTTTACTGATTTTTTATATTGCCTAAACAAAAAAGAATCACGAAATCAGCACAAAAATCACTAGATTATTGAAGAAAATCACTAAAACCTAGTTGTTTTTTTTACCGGGCGGCAACCCTGGTTCGGACAAATCTCATCACCTATATCCTCAACGCTCACGTTTATGTATTTTGGACCTTCAATATTTTTATGAAAAATGTTGAAGCTCCTCTGAAGGGACTTGAAGCCTAGCCCCTGTGCCGTTTTTAGCTCTATTGTAAAATAATAAAACCCAACTATAATACACTGAGTTCACACAGCTGCAGCGGCGTCGTTGAGGGGGGAGGGCAGTTGCTCGTCCAATAATTTGTGAAAAATATAATTTATTAAATAGCTTTTAAACTGTTACTTCGTTTTAAGCACAGTTTATAGAATTATCCAGTAAGTTTATCGCAGATCATTTCTGGTCTTCATTCTCGGTACGAACAAAAAGCTCCTCCCACTTCTTTCTGCATTAGCGGGTTAGTCTGTTTCCGTCAATCAATGAGAAATGGTTACAAAGTGCAGTATTCGTAATAGCGGGTTTCCACTTGTTTCGTGTCCAAGAGAAATATGAAATGCCGCTTATGTTTCTATCTGCAAAAACGTTCTCTGGAGCACTCGCACCTTGGTCCGGGTTTTTATAATGGGTGAGATAGGGTATGATCATACTGCTAATTCTATAAACTGTGGTTTTAAGTGTCAAATTTACTCTTTACTTTGAACAGAAAATTATTTTTTTATTAATCTATTCTCGTTTTTAACGTAAGGAAAACGAAATTATAAGGAAACCAAAGGAAAGAGAGCAGAATAACGAAAAATCATGGAAAAAATGTTTGTTGTCCCATTGTTGGCTTCCTGCCAATAGATTTTGACTCGTAAAAAGGAAAATATAAGTTCTATTTTTTGACTGAGTAACCCCTAGCCAGTTTTCCACAATTTTTTTTCTATATGGTTGGACCAAAAAAAAACAACAAAAAAACACAAAGACAAATTCTTCATAGTATTGAATGATAATTGAATAGCGATCCTTGTCAATAACGAAAGTATAAGAGCCTAACTATTGATAACCTTCAATCAACGAATCAGCTTTTTATGGTGATCTTAAATATATATTTGTTTATTAGTAGTTCTTGCAGTTGTTAGAACACAAAAAAATTCGTATAATTATAACAAAAACTCAAGAAAAACAAGTTTTTTCAACTGAAAGTAAGGAGCAACATTAAAACTTAAAACGGACAGAAACTATTACATATATAAGGGAGGTTCCCCCTCCTCAACACCTCGCTCTTCAAGCTACAGTTTTTCGGCACTTTGAAAAAAGTTACTGATTGTTCTAATTAAACGACCCTTGTGTTTTAGGAATGGTTTTAAAGAATTTTAACCTAATGGTAGGAATGGACAAAATTTTAACTTAAGCGCAAAGAGTGAGATGTTGAAGAGGGTACAACCCCCCTCATGTGCGTAATAATTTCTGTTCGTTTTAAGTCTTATTGTTGCTCCTTACTTTCAGATGGAAAAAACTTGTTTTTTTTCTGATCGTTTTTTAAATAACGCTAGGATACCTGGCTCCACTTACACGGAAAAATCCCCCTTCCCTTAGAAGATAAAGCAAGACATATAAAGAACTTTCGTATATAAATTCTAGCAAATTCGGCCAGTGCAAAATTTCTTCTGAAAATTTCACTCCCCCCCCCTGGAAACCATCTTCTCCATTAAAAATTCTCCCAGCAGAAAATTCCTCCTACCCTCCCCACCCGAAAAATGTATGCATATTTCCCAATAACAAATAAACAAAGGGCGATTTTTATAACTTTAAAACCTTTTCCCAGGGGCTATGGGGGATCATTTTATCTCCAAAGATAAAGTTATAGGGCCTTTCGACTATGCTGAAGAAAAAAGCTATCTCAAAATTTTGATCGGACGATTTTGGGAAAAACGTGACGTGAAAGGGGGCCTAGTTGCCGTCCAATGTTTTTGGTCACTTAAAAAGGGCACTAGAACTTTACATTTCCATTAGAATGAGCCCTATCCCGACGTTCTAGGCCCGCTGGGTCGAGGAAAAACAACAACAAAAAAAACAAATAAACACGCATCCGTGATTTTTCTTTTGGCAAAAATTACAAAAGTCCACATTTGTGCAGATTTGAGCTTGAGACATCTGCAGTAGGGGTCTTTGATACGCTGAATCTGATGGTGCGATTTTCATTAAAATTATATGACTTTAACGGAGTCTTTTCTTCTTTTCCGAAAATCAGACAAATTTTCTCAGGCTCGTAGCTTTTGATGGGTAAGACTAAAATAAAAAAAAACTAATATATTGGGAATCAGCATAATAAGTCAATTCTTTTGATATATCTATTGACATCAAAATACTTTTTTTTAGAGTTTCGGTTACTATTGAGCCAGGTCGATGCAACTAAGTTACAGTTGATTACCACGAACTGTTCTATTACCCATAAAAATCCAAACAGTATTACCAAAAGTATTGTATTCATAAAGCTTCATAATTTCATGAAATGTAATTAAACACATAGAAAAGGTTTTTCAACTAAAGTAAGGAGCAAGTTTCAAATCTGTTCCTTGCTTTCAGTTGAAAAGCTCTTGTTTTATTTAATTTCTGATTGTTTTCCAAATCAAACCCAGGCCTAACCTAGATATAATTTGAGGTATCAGTTCCTCAAATCCCTGGTCAATTGCTCTTAAAAGTGCAAATCAATAAATGTACGCTGATTAGTAATAATTTGCAATTTCAATTTTGGAAAAATTTGGATATACTTAGGAAATTGGCGATGAATAGTAATTTTGGTAAAAAGTCCTTGTTAATATTACTACTAAAGAATTTTGGTTGGATGAAAAGGAGTATTATTGTTTGTATAGATGGAAATTCTGCGAGACTTTTGATCTTCTACATAACTGAAGCCATGGCAACCTCTACAATAGGATTTTCTTATCGACAAATACATTACATATTTTTTTAAATACATTGAAGTACTTCATAAAAATAGAAAAAGAAGGATATTACCATTGAAATTTGCTGAAAACTCAGTTCCTAGCAGTATTTGCCACCCCAAAGAAATTTCCTGGTAGGGCTGATGATGACCTGCCTGCCTTTTCCACCTCTGTGTGGTAGATATGGGAATGTAACATATTAGCTGTATAGAGAAACATTTTAATTAATTCCTTCTCCCCCTTTCTCTTTCAATATTTATCTGAAGCCTCATGAAGAGTATACAGTTTGTCCATAAAAATTTACTTTTGTAGGACTTTACCCTACCCCACCTAAACAATGACTCGCCCCCCCTCATTATAGCTAATGCGGAGTTACAGATCACTAAGCGTAACCTAACTTCATAACAAATGAAGCAAATCATCTTCATTCAATCCAGTTCTATCACTGTGCGGCATGATTTCTTTTGCAATTTGGAAGACTAAAATTTAATTATTGATACTTTTAAATCCATTAGCTTTTAAGGATTTTAAATTGATTGCAAATCCGTCCTCTTCGAGATAAAGTCGTAGTTTCGTGCCCTAAACCACCTAAACTGTCACCCAACCACCACTGCTATTTTGGCGTCTGGCCCCCTCCTGGGAATTTTCTGCCGGCGCCCTTGCAGCAGCTCATTGCTGACAATTTTAGTAAAAGCCAAGCACCAGCACGCATATTTATGATTGTTTAATGTTTGTTTATTGTTTATATGTATGGTGTAATGTTTTTAAATTTACCAAGTACCGTTTTAATTTTCTCCACTACCACTTGAATAGCACCTCCTCTTGCCCCCCCCCACCCCTAATAAAGATAATTTAGCTACGCCCCTGCACTATTTTCATGATATTTTGTTTTATTTTATTAGTATTCACCAAACTTCACTTCTCGACAGAACCTGAGTATGGTAACTATAAGACACAAGTATCTTTAAACCTTACACCCCCCCCCCCAAAAAAAAAAACTTAGCACAGCTACCCCTCGCCCTCTCTGGGAACATTTCTGTAGGCGTCCTTGATCTTTTGAATCACGGCATCCGTAAATCCCTTCTCCTTAGTCACGGGGTTTTTAGTGGTAGAACAGGTGGATTTGAAGCAAATCATTAGCTTGCTTTCTTATTTGTATGCGTAAAACTAAATACCCTTCAGCTGTTGTTTTATTGTTCCTTACGGTCTAAAGAAGGATTCTTCTATTTGAATATCTTGAACTCACTACATCTACCTGCTTGAGTTTTGAATTCAGTTTTCAATTAGTTCGTTACAAGCTATGCTAAAACTAAAAATTTACTGAAAAGTAAACTTTTACGTCAGGATTTCAAGTTACATTCCTGACGATTTTATCATGGTTTTATTGGATTTTTAACCACTAATGACTTTATCATCTACCAGCTACGACGAAGTAAGTAAATTCATTTTGTAATTGAATGCAGGGGCGGATCCACTATTTTTTTTTGGGTGGGGGGGGGCGCAAAATAGGTTGATCCGATAAACTTGCGTTAGGAGCTAGTTTAATTAACGCAAACTTGCGTTAATTAAGTAAATTACACTACTTTAGACCACGTTAGGCGGGGGCGCGCCCCTTTGCCCCTCCCCTGGATCCGTCACTGATTGAATGACGTAGTATTCTAGTTTGGAGCCAAGCGCAAAGGTAGGTAGTGCCTTTGCCCCTTGCTCCTTCCGAATTCTGGGTTGTATTGTCTTGTAACAGAGGAATCAGGTAGAAAAAGGAAATACATCATCCCCCTTCAAAATTCTTTTCAAATATAGTAATCGGTACCGTCAACATTGCGTCCCCCTTGCTCTAATCTGGATATAGCCCAAGGCTAGATGTAAAAGCCCAGTTTTTTTTTCTCTTTTTTTTTCAAATTCGCATTATTTGGCATTACGATTATGAACCAACCGTTGATGGGAAATAATACTAAAATTAATGCAAATCTGCAAAATCAGCAAATCTTGTTTATAGGCTAGAGCTGTATCCAGACATTGGCATTGGCATTGTTTCTAGCTCATACATATGTAGATAGGGGGGGGGGGAAGGAGGATTCTTCCCATTGCTTTTAGTGAAGAAACTGTTTTTAAGAATCTGGGGGGGGGGGCATTTCGTTTTTTCTGTGTTTGACTACAAGAGAATATTACCGAATTCCGTAGATTTCTGATAATTCTGTAGTTTTCTATACTTTTTGCATAAGTTGCCTATCTTTTCGAAGTCACTCATCTCCAAAATAAATCCCTGTAGAGTTTCTATCTGGAGCCCCTGAAATATTGATAATATTATCAAAATATGGACGCTCTATCATAGAACACCAGTTGAGTGAGGGTTTGTGGGGCTCAAAGGCTGGGAAATATCCAAAAGGAGTATTATTTCCTCTGTGGAAAACTGTTAACTCTCCTCCCCCTTCCCAAATAAAAGAATAGGAATTCTGGAATGACTTCTTCTCTATTGACACATGCATGAAAATATGCACGCTCTGATCATAGAACACCCGTTGAGTGATAATTTGTGGGACTGTGGTGCTCCAAGGCCACAGTTCATATAATTATCCAGTAAGCTTATCGCAGATCATTTCTGGTCTTCGTTCTCGGTGCGAACAAAAAGCTCCTCCCACTTCTTTCTGCATTAGCGGGTTAGTCTGTTTCCGATTGTTTCCAACAAAGTGCATTATTCGTAATAGCGAGTTTCCAATTGTTTCCGATTAGATCACAGTCTGTCTTGTCTACCCGTGAAAAGATCTGATGCCGCCTATGTTTCTATCTGCAAAAACGTTCTCTGGAGCACTCGCACCTTGGTCCGGGTTTTTATAATGGGTGAGATAGGGAAAGATCATACTGTGGTGCGAACAAAAAGCTCCTCCCACTTCTTTCTGCATTAGCGGGTTAGTCTGTTTCCGATTGTTCCCAACAAAGTGCATTATTCGTAATAGCGGGTTACCCCTAGCCAGTTTTCCACAATTTTTTTTCTATATGGTTGGACCAAAAAAAAACAAAAAAAAAACACAAAGACAAATTCTTCATAGTATTGAATGATAATTGAATAGCGATCCTTGTCAATAACGAAAGTATAAGAGCCTAACTATTGATAACCTTCAATCAACGAATCAGCTTTTTATGGTGATCTTAAATATATATTTGTTTATTAGTAGTTCTTGCAGTTGTTAGAACACAAAAAAATTCGTATAATTATAACAAAAACTCAAGAAAAACAAGTTTTTTCAACTGAAAGTAAGGAGCAGCATTAAAACTTAAAACGGACAGAAACTATTACGTATATAAGGGAGGTTCCCCCTCCTCAACACCTCGCTCTTCAAGCTACAGTTTTTTGGCACTTTTAAAAAAGTTACTGATTGTTCTAATTAAACGACCCTTGTGTTTTAGGAATGGTTTTAAAGAATTTTAACCTAATGGTAGGAATGGACAAAATTTTAACTTAAGCGCAAAGAGTGAGATGTTGAAGAGGGTACAACCCCCCTCATGTGCGTAATAATTTCTGTTCGTTTTAAGTCTTATTGTTGCTCCTTACTTTCAGATGGAAAAAACTTGTTTTTTTTCTGATCGTTTTTTAAATAACGCTAGGATACCTGGCTCCACTTACACGGAAAAATCCCCCTTCCCTTAGAAGATAAAGCAAGACATATAAAGAAATTTCGTATATAAATTCTAGCAAATTCGGCCAGTGCAAAATTTCTTCTGAAAATTTCACTCCCCCCCCCGGGAAACCAGCTTCTCCATTAAAAATTCTCCCAGCAGAAAATTCCTCCTACCCTCCCCACCCGAAAAAAGTATGCATATTTACCAATAACAAAAAAAAAAAGGGCGATTTTTATAACTTTAAAACCTTTTCCCAGGGGCTATGGGGGATCATTTTATCTCCAAAGATAAAGTTATAGGGCCTTTCGACTATGCTGAAGAAAAAAGCTATTTCAAAATTTTGATCGGACGATTTTGGGGAAAAAGTGACGTGAAAGGGGGCCTAGTTGCCGTCCAATTTTTTTGGTCACTTAAAAGGGGCACAAGAACTTTTCATTTCCATTAGAATGAGCCCTATCCCGACGTTCTAGGCCCGCTGGGTCGAGGAAAAAACAACAACAAAAAAAACAAATAAACACGCATCCGTGATTTTTCTTTTGGCAAAAATTACAAAAGTCCACATTTGTGCAGATTTGAGCTTGAGACATCTGCAGTAGGGGTCTTTGATACGCTGAATCTGATGGTGCGATTTTCATTAAAATTATATGACTTTAACGGAGTCTTTTCTTCTTTTCCGAAAATCAGACAAATTTTCTCAGGCTCGTAGCTTTTGATGGGTAAGACTAAACTAAAAAAAAACTAATATATTTGGAATCAGCATAATTAGTCAATTCTTTTGATATATATATTGACATCAAAATTCTGTTTTTTAGAGTTTTGGTTACTATTGAGCCAGGTCGCTGTAAGTAAGTTACAGTTCAATACCACGAACTGTTTTATTACCCATAAAAATCCAAACAGTATTACCAAAAGTATTGTATTCATAAAGCTTCATAATTTCATGAAATGTAATTAAACACATAGAAAAGGTTTTTCAACTAAAGTAAGGAGCAAGTTTCAAATCTGTTCCTTGCTTTCAGTTGAAAAGCTCTTGTTTTATTTAATTTCTGATTGTTTTCCAAATCAAACCCAGGCCTAACCTAGATATAATTTGAGGTATCAGTTCCTCAAATCCCTGGTCAATTGCTCTTAAAAGTGCAAATCAATAAATGTACGCTGATTAGTAATAATTTGCAATTTCAATTTTGGAAAAATTTGGATATACTTAGGAAATTGGCGATGAATAGTAATTTTGGTGAAAATTCCTTGTTAATATTACTACTAAAGAATTTTGGTTGGATGAAAAGGAGTATTATTGTTTGTATGGATGGAAATTCTGTGAAACTTTTGATCTTCTACATAACTAAAGCCATGACAACCTCTACAATAGGATTTTCTTATCGATAAATACATTACATATTTTTTTAAATACATTAAAGTACTTCATGTACATAGAACAAATAAAACACTACCTCTGAAAGCTGCTAAAAACTACGTTCCTAGCAGTATTTATCACCCCAAAGACGTATCGTGGTAGAGCTGATGATGACCTGCCTGCTTTTTCCAATTCTTTGCTGGTAGATATGAGAATTTAACATTTTAGCTGTATAGAGAAACATTTTAATTAATTCCTTCTCCCCTCTTCCTCTTTCAACATTTATCCGAAGCCTCATGAAGAGTATACAGTTTGTCCATTAAAGTGTACTTTTCTAAGAATCTACCCTACCCCCACCTAAACAATGACTCAACCCCCCCTCCCCCTCATTATAGCTAATGGCAATTACAGATCACCAAACGTAGCATAATTTCATTACAAATAAAGCGAATCATCTTGGTTGAATCCAGTACTACCACCGTGTGGCATGACTTTTTTGCAATTGGGAAGCCTAAAATATAGTTATTGATTCTTTTAAATCAGTTAGCTTCTCAGAATTTTAAATTGATTGCAAATCCGTCCTCTTCGGGGTAGAGTCGTAGTTTGGTGCCCTAAACCACCTAAACTGTCACCCAACCACCACTGCTATTTTGGCGTCTGGCCCCCTGGAATTTTCTGCCGGCGCCCTTGCAGCAGCTCATTGCTGACAATTTTAGTAAAAGCCAAGCACCAGCACGCATATTTATGATTGTTTAATGTTTGTTTATTGTTTATATGTATGGTGTAATGTTTTTAAATTTACCAAGTACCGTTTTAATTTTCTCCACTACCACTTGAATAGCACCTCCTCTTGCCCCCCCACCCCTAATAAAGATAATTTAGCTACGCCCCTGCACTATTTTCATGATATTTTGTTTTATTTTATTAGTATTCACCAAACTTCACTTCTCGACAGAACCTGAGTATGGTAACTATAAGACACAAGTATCTTTAAACCTTACACCCCCCCCCCAAAAAAAAAAAACTTAGCACAGCTACCCCTCGCCCTCTCTGGGAACATTTCTGTAGGCGTCCTTGATCTTTTGAATCACGGCATCCGTAAATCCCTTCTCCTTAGTCACGGGGTTTTTAGTGGTAGAACAGGTGGATTTGAAGCAAATCATTAGCTTGCTTTCTTATTTGTATGCGTAAAACTAAATACCCTTCAGCTGTTGTTTTATTGTTCCTTACGGTCTAAAGAAGGATTCTTCTATTTGAATATCTTGAACTCACTACATCTACCTGCTTGAGTTTTGAATTCAGTTTTCAATTAGTTCGTTACAAGCTATGCTAAAACTAAAAATTTACTGAAAAGTAAACTTTTACGTCAGGATTTCAAGTTACATTCCTGACGATTTTATCATGGTTTTATTGGATTTTTAACCACTAATGACTTTATCATCTACCAGCTACGACGAAGTAAGTTACTTCATTTTGTAATTGAATGCAGGGGCGGATCCAGTATTTTTTTTTGGGTGGGGGGGGCGCAAAATAGGTTGATCCGATAAAATTGCGTTAGGAGCTAGTTTAATTAACGCAAACTTGCGTTAATTAAGTAAATTACACTACTTTAGACCACGTTAGGCGGGGGCGCGCCCCTTTGCCCCTCCCCTGGATCCGTCACTGATTGAATGACGTAGTATTCTAGTTTGGAGCCAAGCGCAAAGGTAGGTAGTGCCTTTGCCCCTTGCTCCTTCCGAATTCTGGGTTGTATTGTCTTGTAACAGAGGAATCAGGTAGAAAAAGGAAATACATCATTCCCCTTCAAAATTCTTTTCAAATATAGTAATCGGTACCGTCAACATTGCGTCCCCCTTGCTCTAATCTGGATATAGCCCAAGGCTAGATGTAAAAGCCCAGTTTTTTTTTCTCTTTTTTTTTTCAAATTCGCATTATTTGGCATTACGATTATGAACCAACCGTTGATGGGAAATAATACTAAAATTAATGCAAATCTGCAAAATCAGCAAATCTTGTTTATAGGCTAGAGCTGTATCCAGACATTGGCATTGGCATTGTTTCTAGCTCATACATATGTAGATAGGGGGGGAAGGAGGATTCTTCCCATTGCTTTTAGTGAAGAAACTGTTTTTAAGAATCTGGGGGGGGCATTTCGTTTTTTCTGTGTTTGACTACAAGAGAATATTACCGAATTCCGTAGATTTCTGATAATTCTGTAGTTTTCTATACTTTTTGCATAAGTTGCCTATCTTTTCGAAGTCACTCATCTCCAAAATAAATCCCTGTAGAGTTTCTATCTGGAGCCCCCTGAAATATTGATAATATTATCAAAATATGGACGCTCTATCATAGAACACCAGTTGAGTGAGGGTTTGTGGGGCTCAAAGGCTGGGAAATATCCAAAAGGAGTATTATTTCCTCTGTGGAAAACTGTTAACTCTCCTCCCCCTTCCCAAATAAAAGAATAGGAATTCTGGAATGACTTCTTCTCTATTGACACATGCATGAAAATATGCACGCTCTGATCATAGAACACCCGTTGAGTGATAATTTGTGGGACTGTGGTGCTCCAAGGCCACAGTTCATATAATTATCCAGTAAGCTTATCGCAGATCATTTCTGGTCTTCGTTCTCGGTGCGAACAAAAAGCTCCTCCCACTTCTTTCTGCATTAGCGGGTTAGTCTGTTTCCGATTGTTTCCAACAAAGTGCATTATTCGTAATAGCGAGTTTCCAATTGTTTCCGATTAGATCACAGTCTGTCTTGTCTACCCGTGAAAAGATCTGATGCCGCCTATGTTTCTATCTGCAAAAACGTTCTCTGGAGCACTCGCACCTTGGTCCGGGTTTTTATAATGGGTGAGATAGGGAAAGATCATACTGTGGTGCGAACAAAAAGCTCCTCCCACTTCTTTCTGCATTAGCGGGTTAGTCTGTTTCCGATTGTTTCCAACAAAGTGCATTATTCGTAATAGCGGGTTTCCACTTGTTTCCGATTAGATCACAGTCTGACTTGTCTACCCGTGAAAAGATCTGATGCCGCCTATGTTTCTATCTGCAAAAACATTCTCTGGAGCACTCGCACCTTGGTCCGGGTTTTTATAATGGGTGAGATAGGGAACGATCATACTGGATAATTATATAAACTGTGTCCAAGGCAAGGAAATAACCAAACGAAGTATTTTTTCCTCCCTGGAAATCTTTTCTCCCCCCCCCCTTCAAAAAAGAAGAATTCTGAGATGAAATCTATTCATCATATATTCAGATATCAATTAGTTTACTCGGAACTGAAGTATTATACCGACCACACTCAAGAAGTGAAGTTAGGTTAATCATAATGAAATATACCAAACTATGAAGAAAATATAATACTTTAGTAAAAAAGTTATGGAATCTAGTACAGAGAATTATGGAAAGCGGACCACCCAGAACGTATTATATTACGTACCTAATCTAACCTAACCAACTCTATATATTAAATATTTATTAAAATGTACCTGCATAGTTGTTTATCTCACTCAGGCTAAGCTGATTATCTCCAAATGCACATAGATAAACTGGTTTTAAACAGATCTAGAACAACAGTGTGGCTGGTATAATACGTAAGTCACTAAGCTCTATGAATCTACTCGCCAAATAGAAGTAAAAACATTAATCCATTTCTAAATCACTACAATTTAAAATTTTTGTTTTCGAGTTTCCGGTTTACTGATTTTTCAAAACGTTATCTACTTTCGCTCGTTGAATAAGTCCAGAGATTTTTTCTTTGTCGAGAACATAATCGATATCACACTTTTTTCTTTATACCAATATAGTTGAGTACAGTTGATCCCTCATACTTTGCTCTGATTATGGAAATCCTAGTAACGAACTTAGCTAGTTTTTTGTTGCTAGGTTGTGATTTTATTTTTGTTAGATTATAATCTTATTAGCACGCTCTTCGCGGTTTCCAAGAATTTATTCTTTCTCAAGAATCTTGGGGTTTATTCCAGTTTAAATTGAGTCTTAAGCCAAAGTGGAGCCGATCTCAGTTGATTTATTATACTTAGTATACCTGGTAGTATAGGCTACCAATACTAGCAGAAGGGCATGTCGGAAGACAGGCATTTAAAAAAAGAGAGAAAAAAAAACATCTTGTATTCTCTTGTGAGCACCAGAGAAAATGTTTTTTGCCCTTCCCCAGTACGTAAATTTGAAATCCTATTATCTCCCCTAAAAAAATAAAAAAAAACTCCTGAAAGTTTCAGTTCGGTCCCCAGCCGTGAGACAAAATGGAGTTGAGTTATCATAACTACTTAAAAAATCCATCAGGATTTTAATGAAACCCCCTTACTGTTTAAGGCCATTGTATACCTAAATATCATTTTGCGAGTCTCAACGTTGGCTGACCGTCTCAAAGATGGGAGCCGGCGTTTCCCCTGGAATATTTTTTGCCAAAAAACGATTGTGGATAAAACAACAACAAGTAAAACAACAGGGAATTTACTTACCTAAGACGGTGAAATATTTTTAAAGCTTATGAATATTTCGGCTTTATATCCAAGAGCCGTCCTCAACAAACTATGTATAAAAATGAAATAAAACAGATACTTAAATGGGATCTTTAACACTAATGTTGAAAAATTAAAACAGTCCCAAGTTTGTTGTTTTATGATGGAAAGGCAGTGTGGTCTTAGTCGTTATTTGAAGATCATCGATTTGTCTTTTTATTATTGTTTTATTCCCCAGGGATGATTTTATCGAAACCAGGGTCCTAGAAGATAGGAAGAGCGCTTATCTGAACCAAAATTAAAGTCTAAGTGCCCTTTTAAGTGACCAATTAGAATGGAGGGTAACTAGCCCCCTTACCATGACCCTTTTTCCTCCAAAGGCATCCGAATGACCCCCCCCCCCATCTCCCTAGAGAAAGGACTATGATTTTTTTGGTCTACGCCTTTATTATTGGTGCTGAGGAGGGTAGTAGTGTGTTAGTGCCCAAGTAGTGACCAAGTTGTTTCAGATTATGTTTCCCAATTATAAATCATGCCTATAAGAATGGACAAATTAGATAGTTTACAATCCTTCCCCGGGGGATGTCTGTTCCTTCTTCTACTTCCCACTCAGCATGATTTTAAAGTTCCTAATAAAGGCCCCCCAAAAATACCTCTTTGTCCTTGGGTATCCCATGCCCCAGAACTTCAGGATGTGGACCTCTTGCCCCCCAGACAAAATTCTGAAAGGCTGAAGGTTAGTACAAAATGTGCCAAGGTTAGCTTGGGTGGGTTAAACGAGCTAGTTTGCTTCATGTTGACAGGTAAACTTTTCAGGGAGTCTTGTTTCTTTTGTCCTCTTCCATATTTTAGAGTACATATACTATGCTGCAGTTTAGAGTTGGCAAAAAAACGGAACAAAATCCTCAAGTGCTAGAAGGCGCTGGTGACTTTTCTTTTTGTCACTAGCGGAATTTTCCACTCTTGAGTCTTATAAGTTCGATATATTCGTTGGTATGGGCTACCACGTTGATTTTGAATTGAAGTTATCAAGTATTTTGCAGTTGGTTGCATAGGTTGCATCAAGATATGGCTAATTGTAGACAGAGAAAAGTTCGTGGTAACTAACTGTAAATAAGAAACTACCCGGCTCAATAGTAACCGAAACTCTAAAAAATGGAATTTTGATGCCTACGATATATCAAAAGAATTGGCTTATTATGCTGATTTCAAATGTGTTAGTTTCATTAAGTTTAGTATTATCATCAAAGGCTACCAGCCTGGGAAAATTTGTCTGATCTTTGAAAAAAGAGGATACCCACTAAAAAGCATAAAATCTTAATCAAAATCGCACCATCAGATTCAGCGTATCAGAGAACCCTACTATAGAGGTTTCAAGCTCCTATAAAAAAAAAAAAATGTAAAATTTTGTATTTTTTGCCAGAAGAAAGATCACGGATGCGTGTTTATTTATTTTTTTCTCTTTGGGTAATTGTATCGAACCAGTGGTCCTGGAATGTCGGGAGAAGGATCATTCGAACGGAAATTAAAAGTTCTAGTGCCTTTAATTAAGTGAACAAAAAGATTGGAGGATAATTAGGCTCCCTCCCACGTCTTTTTTTCAAAATCGGATCAAAATTTTGATCTAGCCATTTTGTTCAGCATAGTTGAAAGGCCGAATAACAATGCCAGCCCCTGGGGAAAGGTCTTTCAGTTTCAAAATCTGCCCATTGTTTACGTATAGTATTTGTTATTGAGAAGTATGCTTACATTTTTCGAGTGGGGGAGGGGGGCGAATTTTCTACTGGTGGTATTTTCCGCAGCAATAATTTTCTATGGGGAGGGAAATTTCCAGGGGGTGATTTTTTTAGGGAAAAGTTTTATGCTGGGGGAATTTTCCAGAATTCTAATACGAAATTCTTCTTATGTCTTGCTTTCTCTTTATCGACTCAATTTTACGCGTGGAGATTTTAAGGGTAATTATCCGGGGTAAATTTTTACCAAGATTGAATTGTCTAAAGAATAAATTCGTGAGGAGGAGGGATTTTTTCCGTGGATGTGTCGATTTCCTCGCATTATATAAAAAAGGTCAGAAATTAAATAAAAAAACAAGTTTTGTCAACTGAAAGTAAGGAGCAGCATTAAACCTTAAAACGAACAGAAATTATTACATGTATCAATCAATCAATTTTATTCAATCAATAAACTCAACAAAATACACTTAAATATAAGCTCCCTCGTAACAAAATGAAACAAATACAGAAAAAACAAAAATATTTTCAACATCACACATTCGCACCTTTAAGAGACTCGAAAAAAAAAAAAAAAGCAGGGGACTATTATGGGGGCTGCTCCTCCTCAACGCTTCGTTCTTTACGCCAAAGTTTGAATTTTGTCCCAATTATTTAAGAACGACTCCTGAAACACTGAGTTCGTTTAATTAGAACAATAAGAAGCTTTTTTAAGTAATAAAAAACTTTAGCGTTAAAGGCGAGGTGAGTAGAAAGGCCTTATTGACTCGTGATACCCACCCCTGCTGCCATCTACAATTTAGTCTAACTCTGTCAGTACACCAAATAAGGACATAGAGTCCCTAGGGAGAACACGTGGTTAATCAAAGTGGGTCAATGACCTAAATTTCCAAAGGTGCTGTTGTTGTTGTTGTTTTGGGCAAGTGCATGCTCAAGGCGAATGTTATGCCATCCAGGAATCCTGGAAGCAATTAGATCACGTGTTTTCTTCTCAGCCAATCAGCGAGTCGGATACATATCCTTTCGCAGCCAATCAGAGGCTCGCTTATATATGATTTTCCCTGTTACATAACAATTCACCCTTGAGATTTCGCATATAACGGGTATGCATTGTGATTAAATTATCAGACAGTATTTTGACACAGTTCAAACAACTAAAATGGATAGTATTGATGAGTTACAAGCCTTGGCAACTTCAATTTACCATGTAAGTTCTGATTTAATACATTTTCACTTTTTATTTTCAAAATAAAATTATTTTCCTTGATCAACCTCCAGTATATTCAGGTAAATCCCTTCCCCCCTCCCACTCTAATACAAACATCACTATGCAATCTTTTATACTCACTAGAGAACACAAAATATATTCCTTTTACCCTCAAAACCTAATCCCATCTCACTGTTTTACAATCAAAATTCTCGCAAATAGAAATAATTATCTTTTCGATAAATTTAGCTTTTTTCTATTGCGATTTAAAGTTTCCAATGACTTCTGCCAATTCTTAATGCAATATGCCGCTCTGGTTTGACATAATGAGTTTTGTCCCCCTTTTCCCGTGTTTTTACGAACGCGGTGCTAAGACCAAGGAACTGTTTCTCCGTCAAATTAAAAACTCATTTTTCAGACAATTGCAAAAATTGAGCGTAGTCCTATGCAATGCTCTATTTTGGAGAAGTGAAATGGATTATTTTCAAATAGATCGGAGACCAATCTGCTGCATGGGATTATATCTTTCGGGGGGAGGAGGGGGTATTTTTCCATGTCTTTTCTCAGGGATATTTTCCGTGGGGATTATTGTCCTCGGGCTGTTTTTTCTGGGGGTGAAGGGTAAATACCAGCTACCGAAAAAGGATAAGGAAAGATAAAAAAATACCGCTAATACTTTAAATGCATCAAACGAGGCATGCTCAATGCACATTAAAACCAGAAAAGATCAGAAACGCAAAAAAATAAGAAATTCTACAAACAACTTAGAAACAAAACTAGGCCGACTTTTATAGGCTGATTTTTGAACAGCTCAGTGAGCCGTAACTCTTCTTTCTCAGATTTAAAAGGATGCGATTTCTTTCGGGGGGGGGGGAGAGGGTATTTTTTAATGTCTTTTCTCAGGGATATTTTCCGTGGGGATTATTTTCCTCGGGCTGTTTTTTCTGGGGGTGGGGGTAAATACCAGCTACCGAAAAAGGATAAGAAAAGATAAAAAAAAATACCGCTAATACTTTAAATGCATCAAACGAGGCATGCTCAATGCAGATTAAAACCAGAAAAGAACAGAAACGCCTAAAAATAAGAAATTCTTCAAACAGCTTAGAAACAAACTAGGCCGACTTTTATAGGCTGAATTTTGAACGGCTTAGTGAGCCGTGATTCATCTTTCTCAGATTCAAAAAAGGATGCGACTAGTATATTTCACGAATTTTTTTTACGTTGTGCTTTACTGAAAGGAGATAAATGTTTTTCTAGACAAGTGATTATGGTTAGTGGGGGGATGAGGGTACTAATTTTCCTTCTGTACAAAAGGGAGAATTATCCCTTATTTGAAATTTTATTTAACCCCCAGTCATATACGGATTAATTTCTGTTCATTTTACATTTTATTGACACTCCTTACTTTCAGTAAGAAAAAACTTGTTTTTATATATTGGATAGCTGAAAAAGAACCATAGCTTAGATCATTGCTTCGATGTTTGGCTAAATAAGTAAAGACTAAATATTCACATTTTCAACGTTTAGTATTAAGGAGATTTTCTTCAAACAGCTTAGAAACAAACTAGGCCGACTTTTATAGGCTGAATTTTGAACGGCTCAGTGAGCCGTAATTCATCTTTCTCAGATTCAAGAAAAGGATGCGACTAGTATATTTCACGAAATTTTTTTATGTTTTGCTTTACTGAAATGAGATAAATGCTTTTCTAGACAAAATTATGGTTAGTGTGGGGGGGGGATGGGGGCACTAATTTTCCTTCTGTAAAAAAGGGAGAAATTATTTTCCATACTAACTTTTTTCTCGTTTTTTTAAGGACAATTATGAAGAATGTATGGCGCCTCCCACAAAGAAAGCGAGAGAGGACGAGGCAAGACCATCCATTATTAAGTATGCTGGCCCGACCCCAAAACAAGTGTTAACTGCCCAACTGCAACAATCTGTGCAGACAACAATGCAACCAGGTCAAAAACTAAAGAGTAAATGGACAGCTGCTTTCTATGGAATACCTGTCCCGTCTATACAAGGTCCGCCGACGATGGTACAACATGTTTCGCCTGGGCCTTCGAGTATTCAAATACAGCCGGAATTTGCAAATGTGAGTATTTTTTCTTCAAACTATCTTATAGAAATATATAAAAACAAAACTTTTATTTTCAACCTAATATAAACTTATCTCAGCGGGATATTAAAATATTAACCCCTCGCCCCCCCCCAACCATTGTTTTAAATTTATCTGCCCCCCTCAGAGATATCTAAATATAATGAAATTTTTTTGCTTGCTAGTCAAAAGAAACCGCTCCTCTTTTTCTAATCTTTGCTATTTTCTATGCATTCCCCCTATCTCCTCGCCGCTATCTCATAAGCGAATATTTTTCATGGGTAATTTCTAGTCAATTAATGCTCACCATTTGAAACTCAAAATCCCCTATTTTTCACAATTGAATATCACAAAGTTTTAAGAGAAGGCCGTGAGATTATTCCCATTTATCTATCTGTCACATATGGATCCCGTATTTTGCGCAAGGATATTTTTAAAATAGCTTTCAATCTTACAAACCCTTGCCAAGATTTTAGTGATGGGGAAACATTGTTGACAATATACTGAGTAAACGGTTTACAGCATTTAATTGTACTGTTTCCTCGTCTGAAGTTCAGTCTTGGAAATCGGAACACTCGCGCGGTGGCTTACAATAATTGTGAGCTAATGAGGAGTTCACCGAACCTGTAGAACGGATTTAGAGAGAAACTTGGACTTATGCAGTCTAAGCGAATATTTCAACTTTTGGCGGACATTATGTAAACGGCTGGGAGCCACGGTGGGGACCAGGAAGCGCCGCTGGGCCCGAGAAGCGCTGCAGGAAGCGCCGTTGGGCCCGAGAAGCTCCGCGGGAAATGCTGCGGGCCGGGGAAGTGCCGTGGGAAGCGCCGGGGAAGCGCTGCGGGATGGCGGTTTGGAAGCGCCGGTGGGCCCGAGAAGCGCCGGGGGAAGCGCCACGGGAAAGCGCTGCGGGATGCGCTGCGATGGCCGGCTCGGAGGGGGGAGCATTAAATAGTGGAAATTGGGAAAGGGAGTTGTTTGAACAAAATCAAATTTTGTTCTTCTATGTAAAGCGGGGTTTTAGATTTTCGTTAAGAAGAATTTTCTTTCTGTTGAATTAACCAAATGCTACTATGTGCATACTGCTACTACTACTACTACTACGCGCGTTTTAAATAATAATAATCCAAATTTTAAAAACAGTAGGGATGATTTGAACACTTTGAAAATAAGCTATTTTTTCATTTATAGGAAAATGAGCCATTGGTACCATATTCATTGTCACCATCATCATCAGTTGGAGAAGGAAAGGACCTCTCCAACAATTCACTGGAAATATCGTCGTCGTTAAATATTGATGAGTTTTTAGTTGATTATTTTAATGTAGATTATAGCGCAGTTGAGCAGGGGGACTTACCTTTGCTAAGTCCAAACACGCTACAGCTTTTGGACGATTTTACAAACGAATTAACTGGGAACCCTCCTCCTCCTCCAGCCTCCGATACCCTAACAAATCCACTTCAAATAACTGAAGTGGAGCATTCGCATACCCCAAATATTGTTGAACAACTTGGGGGAGGGAGTGTCGATGATATACAAGAGGGGGAGGGGGGTAATGACCAATTGACACCCTTGTCAGACTTTCAGCTGTCCAACACAATTTTAAATGCAATAGTTGTTTACACTGCGACTTTTGGGGACCCGTTTATTTCACTTATGGGGGGGGGGAATTTGTGTTTGATCCTGTAGAAATTGTGCATGCCTATGTAGATAAAATTCGTGCACTGCTAGAGAACCAAATTCAGTTGTGGGGGAGGGATTCAATTAAGGTTTCAATTGTTTTAAAGGTATTCTATTTAAATGAGGGGAAAAGCGAAGTTTACCACCATTATTTACATTCTGAGATGCGTGTGATTTATCTGAATTTAGAAAAATTTGAGGGTGTTTTTAGCGAGTGGGTTGGTCAAATTATTGCGCATCTCGAGAACTTTAATGAAAACGGTAGTGGGTCTGTGGTTTTATTTATTGAAAATTTAAGTGTGAATATCTGTAAATTTAAGAAAGATTTTATTTTAAGAGGGGGGCTGGGTCTGATAGGTCAATAGTTTTAAATTATAATCCAGATCTAGAAGGTAGTAAAGGTGTCCATCGGATCTGTTTTTAAACAGGTGAAAAATGTTTCAGGTATGCTTTCCTCATATCAGCATTCGAGCCTCTAGCACTTGACGCTACCAAGATGAATTTGGACGATTGGGCTGTACATGGGAAGGAAGGGTCCAATTTTCCCATTGTAGATTTCTCTTGTTTAGAAGGAAAATACCCAGTAACGTTACGATCCATTGATATTTTTGAAAGGGCCAATGTCCATTTAAATATCGGCGTTACTGTGGTTCAGTATGAAACTGAATTTGAAGATGGGGTTCGTTTAAAAAAGAAGGGGGTGGTCTTCCCTGTAAGGGGCCCGTCAATTGAATTAGTCAGACACTGGGTTTGGTTGTTGTATACACCACCATCTAGTGACCTTGCCAATTCAATTGGCCATTTTAATCCGATCACAGACATTAGTAGAGTTCTGGGGGGTGGTAGGCACAGGGGGGAACGTTTCTACCGTCCAACATGTCTGTCACAATTCTGTAGTGATATAAAACTACGGAATCATATGAAGCATTGTAGACGGCATGGCTACCAAACAGTGGAAACGGTTTCAGGGGATAAGGCCATTTTACGCTTTAAAATTTTCCAGAAAACCCTCCTCCTGTGCAACAAAATATCTTTGGACTGTGAAGCTAAGCTGGTGGAGGTGTACGATCCTCGATTTCCAAACCAAGTCAAAGAATATCAAGCTATTGCAGTGTCCTATGCTCCTGCGCAAAGAGATAATTCTAACACCATGCGGTTGTTAGAAATAGTTGAAACGTTGGATGAGTGGGAGTGTATGGTCAAGGCACTGACTAAACTAATTGGCACAGCTAATGGTGCTATTTCTCGTTTGATAAATACCCATTATCCAATGGTGTTGTCTGCAGAGGATCATCTCGAGATTAAAAATCAAAACATCTGGGGAGTTTGTAAGGGGGAGTTTTTAGAGGAGGATAAGGCGAATAAAGGGAAAAGAGGTGGTTGTGAGAAGGGGACAGTCAGAGATCATGATCACTTGTGGCATGAAATATCCTCGGGGGGTAGTAATTTTAGGGGGGTTGCGTATCAATCGTGTAACTTAAATGTTAGCCAGCAGTTTTTTATCCCAGTTTTTATCTACAACTCAAATTATGATTGAAAATTTCTTTTCCCTACACTGGCTAGTATGCACAGGGAAAGAGGGTGAGTAGATAGTTCATGGGTAAACAATTCAATTACCTACGAAATTATTTCCAAATCGGCCGAGAAGTTGTTGCTTCTCGATCTGAAATGGCAGGCAGTGGATAATGGCATAAGTGTTGGAATAAAATCAGGTTTTTAAATTCTTTTAGTTTTTTTCCCAAGGCATTGAGTCAATTGATTCAAGTGCAGAAAATCGAAAATTTTGATAGCTTTCCCTTACTTAAACAGAACTTTCCAGACAGGGAAATGTATGACCTCTTGACCTGCAAAGGTGTATACGCATATGACTATTACTCTTCTGGCATTCGCTTAAGCCAGTTGAAAAGACCTCCACTTGAAGCTTTTTACAATTCACTGGCCAGCAGTGAATGCAAAGCCGAGGACTATGAGGTTGCCAAGAAGGTGTGGTCTAAGGGGGATTGTAAAAATAGGTGGTATTATTGTAGACTCTACTTGGCCAGTGACGTTTTAACTCTGTTGGATATAGTCTGTAAGAACACAGATCAAATCTATTCAGAGTTCGGGTTAGATATAGGCTATTATTTTTCCACACCCCATTTGGTGGTGGATTTGATTTTAAAAATTATTAGGGAGGAAATAGACCTAATCACAGATGTAGATCAGCACTATTTTGTAGAGCATTCAATGCGGGGAGGGTATATTTTTCATGGGGACCGCGTCTCGTCGACCGATCTGAGCGGAAAAAACAGCACCGGTGCAAAGTCAAATGCAGTGTTCTTGGACATGAACTCATTGTACCCCTCGGCAATGTATCACTACTCTTTGCCGTGCGGGAACTATCAATGGCTTGAGAATCCTTATGAGTTCTCTGAAATTACCACCGTCGAGGACAATGGGGCACAAGGATGGTTCTTTGAGATTGACGGTCACATTCCTCTAGCTCTTCACGACTCCGTCAAAGATTTTGTTTTTCCCTGTATCAATCGACCCGTGAGCAGGGACTCATTGAGCCCCTACAATCGATCATTGGTTGAGGATATGGGGATGCACTGGACTCCCTCTAAGCAAAAACTGAATGCTGATTTAGACCCTAAGGAGAATATCGTTGTTCACCATGTGCTTTTGCATTGGATGGTGAACAATGGTTTCAAAATCACCAAAATACACAGGGTCCTGCAGTTCAATCAGCGACCATATTTAAAGACGTTTATCGACACTTTTGTTAATAAACGCTATAGGGCAAACTCCAAGGTAGAGAAGGAGATGTACAAACTGATTCTAAATTCAGCGTTGGGCAAAATGTGTGAAGGCATACGTAACAGATCTCGCTGCGACGTCGTGACTGCCACTCTAGAGTCTGCATGAATTATTGCCAATCTCAATTTTACATCATTCACGAGCATAGAGACTGGCATGATTCTTCTACACAGGCGAAAGCGAAATGTGGTACTGAACAAGAATATAGCGGGCGGCAGTTCAGTACTGGAAATTTCCAAAAAGCTCATGTTGTCGTTTTTTTACAATGTGTGCAAGGTGCAATGGCCACGGGAGGTTCAAGTTTACTATGGGGATACAGATTCTCTGCTGTTAAAGGTAAATGGGACCGAAGATTTATTGGGTTATTTAGAAAAGGGGGAATACATCAGCTTGTGAATGGATTTCAGCAACTGAAATCCGTCCCTCCACCCCGAGCTATTTAAACGTCAAGCCCCCAACCAGCTTTTAGTGTTAAAATCGGAGAAAGGGAGTGATTTGATACTCAGGGGTGTACTTTTGGGACCCAAAATTTATTTTATTGAAACATATAATGAAGATGAAAAGCAGACATTTAAAGGGGTGCCTACGTACTTTGTGAAGAGCAATTTCAACATGAGCGTTTACAGAGACTGTGTGGAAAGTAGCATAGTACCGAGAGCACAAGTTCTTGCAATTCGCTCTCTACAGTATAGAAATTATACTGTGAGAGTGAAAAAAAATGCAATGTCATGTATATCTGACAAAGTCTATGTGCTCGAGAATGGTGTGAGTGTCCTGCCTCATGGCCACTACCGTATTTCAGACCGAGTTGAATGCGTAGACTATCGCAATCAACTTGGTCTGCATAAATTAACCTAATCTGAACTAACCAACTAACCACCACCACCAACCCATTCATAAATTAACTAACCACCACCAACCCTTTCATAAATTAACTAATCTAACCTCAACTAACCCAACCACTAACCTGCAGTGACGACAACTATTGTACTGTTTTTCCATCGCGGCTCCCGGGGGGGGGGTCCTTCCTGCGGCCGGCCCCAGGGGGTGGGGAGTCCTGCCCGCGGCTGGCCTTCGGCCCCACGACCCTGGGGGGGGGGGTCCCCCATTTTAAATTCATAATGTTAAACTGCGCTAGTTCAATTTTCAAGTGTGTTTTTTTTAAGTGTTGTTTTCAAGTGCTCTTGTTGTATAGAAAAGTGTTTAAAGACAATAAGTGTTGTACATAAAAGTGTTGATAGATAAAAAGTGTTTTTAAAGACAGTAAGTATTACTCTTCATGGACAAAAAAGTGTTTATGTTTATGTTGTCCATAAAATGTCATTCTTATCGTTGTCAATTGAAGTTCATGTTGAAAAAATAATTGTTTTCATGTTGCCAAAATGAATATTGCCATTAAATACTGTTTTTTTGTTGTTACTCTTATTAACGTACTAGATAGATCAATAGAAAAATTATTATTGGTAATACATATTCATTGAGCACGTTTGATTTACACTAATTTGTAGTCCAACTGTTTTCAACAGCAGCAGCAGCAGCAGCGTTTATCAATGTAAAAAACCCTTCAGATCGTTTCTGTGTGGGCGCTCACTATCGAGGAAAACAACAATTTTAACTAAAATAATTAAAAATTGCAATAAAATGTTTTTGGAAAAGCCAAAGAAAGTCTACCAAATTTGCTATAGTATTTGGCAGGAGTCCCATGATCAAATAAAAGCAATTGCCACAACCATACCAATACCATTCATGCGGGGACTTGAATTTTTCAATACTATTGAATCGAACTCGAGGCTGATTCTTGATAATTTGTCTGAATCCATTGAGAATTTCTCACAGGAAATGATATAACTGTTCACTTTTTGCTCCCATCATGAGCACATTTTCATAACCCTTGTTCTACACAATCTTTTTCATCAGAGAAAATGTATGGAAACCCTTGCATTGAATTGCTCCATCTATATTATCTCTCGAGTTGTTCGTGATTCTAGCTCGCTAATAAATATCAATAAACAAATATATCCAGGCTTCCCTAACTTTCTGCTGTCAGCGTACACTCAGGTGACTAACAAGCCCTATGGTTACATTTTGCTGGATCTTAATCACAGCACGTCCGAGGACCTACGTGTAGTCACCGACATTTTCGACAATGAAATTACAGTATATCTTCTGATGAACAGTAGCAAAGGTTACTAGTTGGCATTATGACACTGAAGATACTACACGAACAACAGCATTTATTTTCCGTTTTAAGTACTTAAAAACCCTTTCTTAGGAAGGCCATACTCAAACATGGTGTTGAAAATGATTTCATTAATCTAATATCTGAACTTTGTTTAAATTTAAGTGAGGGCAATGTTGAACTGCCAGAAGGTGTCAGACAGCACATAAAGCAACATCGTTCCACTGTGCGTGCTCTGGCTTTTAAAAACATCAGGCACAATTTTTAAAGAACACAACTCCTTTAAGTGGGTGGTAGCCTTTTTAAACTTTTACTGCCAATAATTGCAGGACTTGTAAACAGTTTTATCTAGAGAGAGAATGGCTAAACCCTATAAAATGACACCATTTGAACTTATCCCATTGCCCTTCGAACATTTTGAAGACAATGTAAGCAAATTCATTAATGATGAGAATATTGGCGATGACAAAAAACTACTTTTGCTTCATGATGCATTGCGACGTGTGGGGAAACATAAGCCTTATCGTGAGAGACCCACCGCTACCCCTGATACCTCTAAATAGGAAACATCTCCTCAAGATTCTGCAGCAGTGCATTCAAAGGAGAAAGACTTGAATTCGATTGTAATGAAAATTGAAAACCTATTGCCACTCACCTATCGTAAACAAAGTAACAGAGTCGTATCATATCTTAGATAGCAAACTGATGAACATAAAGTTCAAGTCGACAACACTGGAAAACTAATTTAAGTTACGGGGAAAAGTTATAATCTATTTTAGTTTATATACGACATGGTGATAAATCGTAAAAGACTTTTAGCATATGAAAATAATCTATATGTCTTTTTAAGTGTATCAAAATTCCCCACAATTCTTCTTGGCAATAAACAAATTCTAAAAAAACTAAGAGAATATAGTCCTCCCACAACACTAGCACAATCATTTAAAAAAAGAAGAAGAAGATTCAATATACGAAAATACTAGTAGCAGCAGCAATGATTTTACTACACCTGTGGCTGCTAGTCAAAAGCGAAGACGAATGGATTCTTCCTCCAGTTTGTAAAAGGGGAATGGACATTACACTATGTGTTTGCGTTCAAAATGGATGCAGTTCTGAAAGGTGTGTATGAAAATACTGGTGCAGCGAGAAGTTTAAGTTCTACCAAAACGCTTTCTAAGGTAGTTTCTTGGACGACATTGAAAAGGGCAAAAGATTATCTATAGAATGAACCAAGTTAGACACTACACCAAAATCACCGGCTTTGCAATAAACAGCATTGACCAACTAGAGCCTTTTTACCTCTGCATATAGTTCAAACGGATCTTTTAACTTTAGCCGCAGTTCAACAGTGTCAAACTGCACCCTACAAGTATATTCTGGCGGCAATCAGTGTCTTTAGTCACCATGCCTCTGCCATTCCATTACGATCAAAGAAAGATGTTGAAGTTGCTCGGGCATTTGAAACTATTCTTGAACAGGCATCGTATAGAAAAATTCAATCAGATCGCGGCAGTGAATTTGCTAATCCCCATGTGCAAAAGGTTCTATTGAAATATAACAAAACACTTTATCATAGTCACTGCCCGATAAAGGCTGCATTGGCTGAAAGATTAATAAGAACGATTCGTCTATAAATTTCAAGATATTGTACCCTGAAAAATACATCGATTTTTATTTATCATTTAGATAAAATCATGCGGATCTACCACCATCGACCTCATCGATCTCTGGCCAACGCAAGCTCTCGGGATGTTCACTACGATGAAAATATATTCGATGCTTTTCTAAAGTAATACTCTAGTAGTGAAAAAGAAAAAAAATGGGGAGATGAACTTCAATGTTGGTTATACTGTTCGAATTAGTAGAACCACCAATATTTTTGAAAATGGGAATTATTTATGGAGCACTGAACTTTTTAAAGTGTCCAAAATAATGGACACCGAGCCCACGACATATCGACTGCGAGACGCCAAGGATGATGAGATTATCGGCGTTTTTTATGAATATGAATTGCAAACAGTTAGAAACACTAGTGAAATGTATCAAATTGAGTAGGTAATAATGAGTCGTACTCATAGGGTCAAGATATAATTGCTTGTTCTCTGGCTAGGATAAAACTCAGATTTTGATTCTTGGGTTGCATTGCTGAAACCATTAGCAATGACCAATGATTTCTATGTGACTTTCATGTCAAATGTTTCAGATCCTCTCTACAATGACTTGAATAGAACAAGTGATTTTTGGACGAAACTCTCCCCCACCATCAAATTCGACGAAAAATATGAAGTGTCTCTTGTCGACTCTATTCTAAAAAATACCAACGACATTCTGAGAAGGGATATTAAATATGAAATAAAAATTAGACCCTATGATTTTCCGTCTTCGTCCTCCTCAAATGATCAAGAACAAATTCAAAAAATCAATTGGATTGATTATCCATACATTGAATTACCCCACAAGGAACTCACCTGTATGAATGATTTATTTCGTTCTATTAATAAAAGAATTTCCGCTCGTAAAACAGGAGCTTTTCATTTCAACTATTCAAAGGAGGAGGGTAAGATCTACATTAGTTCACCTATTGCCAGTTAAAGGGTTATTCTCAATGATAACCTAAAGGATGTTCTTGGGTTGAAGCTCAATATAATTAATGGTAGAAGTGCCGGAAACGCTAATTTCATTTTTGTTTACTACCCACCAGCCTTCTCCACGGACACTTGTATATTTCTCTGTGCTTCATTTGTGGAAAAATCTCGGGTTGGTAATTCAAATGTTCCCCTCCTACGAGCTCTTGAATAAAAAACCAATCAAGAGCATATTCACCACTACAATATAAAGCTTTTTCAATGTATTCCCGTTAACATTACCTATTTGGAACTCTTGTCAGTTAAAACTAAGAACCAAATCAGGTAATCCCATTGTAATTTTAAAAGCTTTTGCTGTGATTGCATACCATTTTTGTCCAATCGTTTAACTAGATGTCTAATAAAAAAGTGTTATTCACTTTTCCTGATACTGACTGCTTTGTTAATGCTCTTGGCCCATGACAACAGGGCCATGTAATTGGCTATTACAAAGGGCGCACGTCAATGTCTGGCTACGGTCTTGGCAGTTGAATTGCTAAGCTGTTTCGCTCTTCACTACCACTGGCTAGAAAATATCTTGTACCAGCTGCGACAGATTTTGCATCCTCTACACTATACGAATGGAGCTCTGGCAAGGATTTATAAAAAAGTGCTAAGGAAAATCTTAGATCCAGTACGCGAACCCTTGGCGAAAGGTTAAAACAAAATGGTAAAGGCTTAAAAAGGTCAAGAAAAAATGCACCACTCATCAGTCTCCATTCAGGTTCGAAACAAAAGACATCATCCCTCTTGTCAAAGAGAAGAAGGAAAAAGTCGAAACGTGCTGTAAACAGAAGAAGGAGCCCCAGGAAGAAAATGGTTAGATCGAAATTAGATTTCTTCTCCTAAAATGTCCTACCTGCCATATTAGGATTCTCAACCTTCAAGCACCGCCTCATTGAATCTATTCAATGTTGATAATGTTGATGTGAGTGTCAAGCATGGATACTATGAACAATTTTATACGCAACAACCCCTCTCCGATAATATCCAC
Organism: Artemia sp. Qi Xiang Cuo; assembly: GCF_049724085.1. Lineage (NCBI taxonomy): Eukaryota > Metazoa > Arthropoda > Branchiopoda > Anostraca > Artemiidae > Artemia > Artemia sp. Qi Xiang Cuo. The sequence goes on along the minus strand of NC_142802.1, from coordinate 59,912,124 downwards.
TTTCAAATTTATTCCAATGAAGACTACTTTATGGACATGTCTTCAACATTTATAGATTTACAAATGAAAGTCCGGAAATCCGATAATACACTGCCAATTCGGGCCGAGGGAATATCCTATGAAAATTGTATATTACATAATTTATTTCGTCAAATTAGTGTACATCAATGGCACACTGGTGAGCACAAGCAACAATCTCTCAAATTATACAAGCTATTTGCAATTCATTTTGATGACACCCAAGTCATACAAGGAATTGAGAGGCAGCTCCAATGGATATGAATATATTACTAATACTGATAGTACAGATGCACTTAAAAATGCTACAACTAGTGAATTACATCTAGTTGGAAAAATATATCATGAAATATTTAATATACTCCAATGGCTGCCGCCCACTGTTAAAGTGGATATAAAACTGACTCTTGCACCCTCCAATTTCATATTGAGAAAAGAATTTGCTGCCAATCCTGATTGAGGTCTCTCCCTCACATCGGCAATACTTGATGTACGCAAACAACAGGTCATGATTTCTGTTGCTTTGGCAGTGGAAAAACTGAGAGACAACGGAAATAATATTAAACTACTTGTTCCTCATAGAATCATCAAGAAACATCATATTGCAATGGGGTCACGTACCATCATTGATCCATCTCTTAACGATGGGGAAATCCGATCATACCTCACCCTGGCAATAGTAAAAAGCACTTGCGCAAAATGATCACGGACTGGATGTCGGCCTAATTTCGAGATGTTTGGACTTTCATCTCTTTCATTAAAGGTAAACGACGTTCCACTCAACAATCTATCCTTTAATAAATACTATAGAACATTGTATGAGTTCACCATGCAAACCCTAGATCATGATTCGCAACTATTTGAAAATGGTATAACCGAAGATATGTTTGCTAAAACACATGGTATCGTTGTTCTGGATTTGTCTGGCACACAGGATATGAGTATAGTACGTACGGGGAGTGTTCGTTTAGAGTGTACATTTGCCGACCCATTGGCTGAGAGTATATCACTAATCTCAATAAGTCAATGTGAAATCTATTTGGAAATCACTCCTGAAGGCAGGGTTCTTCTAGACTTGGCACCATGAACACCAGTCAAATAATCAATGTATTTAATAGGGACCCCTATATGTCCCACTACGAATCCTTTGGTCTACCCTCAAACTTTCTTGGAAAAATTCAATGTTTCAACAATACCTTGATTATTGTTAATAGCAGTCCGTCGAATGTATTGCCGGGTCATTGGCTGTGCATCTTTCAAACAATGAAAATGATAGAATTCTTTGATCCTCTTGGTCTACCATATACATTTTACCCATCCCACATCAGCAACTATATTGAGAGCAGTGAGAAAACTATTATTCAAAATCGGAAGAGGGTGCAGGATCTAACGACTAAAAGGTGTGGCTTTCATGCACTACTATATTTTGTGTTCCGTTGTCATGACTATACTTACACGCAGTTCTTCCATATTTGTTGTGACAATCCAAGTCGGAACGACTTTCTAGTGGAAAATATCCTCTCAGACCTATACAGTATTGATTTCAGTGTCCTAAGACTAAATTGCTTTAGAAATGTTTGTGAATTTTTTTATTAATAAAATGCATATATGTACAACAATGTCTTTAATTATTCTCTTTAGATTTTTTCTTCTGCGATCTATAGGCAACTCTAGTGAGCCAATTATGCAGGTAAATCATTTAGATTCATTGTAAATTGATCTTGATTAACTGCAAAGTCAGGGTCACATTTTCTACAGTACAATGTAACTTCACTCTTGTCATATCTCTTTGTATAGTCAATGATACTATTTGCATTCATATTATGAAATTCACGAGTTTCAATCTGTCTATTTAATGCAATATCACATACAGTGTTTTCAAGTGTTGAATCACATTCGGTAACCGCCAAATAAAAATCACTTGGTTTATAGTCATAGCAGGCAGTGTCGTCACAGCGGTGCCGTTGAAACCAAATTGTCTTGTTACCCCATCAGTAGAATCGTAGACCAGATTCCTCTTCCCAGAATAATTTAAATCCACGACGATACCAATCTCGTAGAAATAAATTAAAATCACATTTAGAATTCTTCCCAATAATAGCGGGGTAAGTATTCTCCCATTGATAACATTTATCATAGTGACAATTGGCGCACAGGTGTCTTCTAGCTGGAGAGTCACACACCTCCTCAAGATATGAATTACATCCTTCAGTTTGTTCTGCATAGCATCTATGTAATTTATAAGGATTACATAATTTGCACTTTTCACTATAGTCATCAATAATTGTACAATTTTCACATTGATTCCATCTGCCAAGAGTGTACATGCACAATGGACATGTATAGAACATTTTTTTTGGTTTTCCAATGTCACTTGACTCACTCACAGCTAAAACGAAACTGATCGTCCCTGCCGACGGATAAATTCAGGGTGAAGGAATAGGGAGAGGAGTAACTCTGTGACGTTACCTCTTTCGAAGGAGGAGCCATCTACATTGAATCCATTGGTAATTTTTTCAAAAGTATATCCACGATATGATTCCGCTTTGTTCCAATTAATATATCAATAAAATGAGTATAAGCATTTGAATCCCATTTTAAACGTTTTATACAATAGTTTAATGGGGGAAAATCCCTCTTTATTATATTTTCAAGTGTTCCCTGATGAGAGAATATGCTGCGTTGAAGAGTAAACTCGAGAAAATCATCATCCAAAATCAAATGTTTTTCCATAAACACTAGATTTGATCTAAATCTCTCTTTCTCAAATTTATTCAGTTTTCAATCCTTTCACTCTGACTGCTGACTCTAGACTGACCCTGATTCGTTAGCCCCTAACCAGAAAAGAAAGGGAACATTTTCGATTTCGAAACAATTTTATTGAATAATTACAACAACAATAATAGTAAGCATGTACAATTAGCGATAGAGTTTATTGTCTTCAATATGTTTCACTAATGCACTTAAAGCACATTGAAGTCTATTCACATGTGCTATATCAACTTTTGCAGCGAAACTTAATTGATCCTCCATTTTAAATTTGCTCAAGAATATCACATATCTTGCATATACTTCATCCCATTCCAGAGAAAGTCGTGATCCTTTCGTGATTTCCACCGCAATGTTTGGTGCTCTTGTATTATTATCATCAACTCCACTATCAACTTCTAAGAGGGTAAACATTCCACTCGTCATCAACACACAAATATATATCCAAATGAGTAAAGTCAAACAGTTCTCACCGCTTTGAATTCTATTCACAGACTAATAAAAACTATAGCAAAAATCCTTTCCTCATATTCTCTGCAAACCTCCGTCGCTAATATGTAACCAGCCCTCTGATTGGCTGAGAAGGAAACACGTAATATAACTTTTTCCTAATCCAGGACACATTAACATTCGCCCCGAGCATGCACATGACCAAAACAACACCAACGACAAGATCTTGAAAGAAGAGGTCATTGACTCCGGTACCCCAGTTGTTAGACTCAATAATCCAAAAAACATCTATCAAAGTGTGAAAGTTCATTTTTTTCTATTCTCACTGCCAAAAACCATTAAACAGACATGAGTTGTAGTTGACACCCGAGAAGAACAACAAATAAATTAACCAACACTCATAACCATCCAAGAAACAACCATAAATTTGAGAAAATTTAGGTTTTTTCAAGTGAGAAAAATCATGTTTTTTCATTCTCACTGACAAAAACCATAAACCACGTGGTTAGTACCGGAGTAGCACCCCCCTTTCTACTGAGGTGTTGCGGAGGACCAACCCCCCTCATATACGTAATAATTTATGTTCGTTGTATCAAAGTGTCTTTACGCTAAAGCTTTTTTTTATCGTTTAAAAAATAAAGTTGTGAGACAGAGTCAAACTTTAGCGTAAAGAGTGAGGCGTTGAGGAGGGGACGGTTCCTGTCATATACGGAATAATTTCTGTCCGTTTTAAGTTTTAATTTCGCTCATTACTTTCAGTTAGAAAACCTTTTTTTTATTTAATTTCTGAACGTTTTTGAATTAATAAAGCTTTGATTTGACCGTACATGAATAATTAAAACGAAATTCGCATATTAATTTTCCTTTTTTGGCTAAATGGCTTTCTCGAATTTTGTTCTGATGTAGCTTAAGAATTAGCTTACGTAACATTCTTTTTTTTTATTACGTATATTAGGGAGTTCACCCCCTAGTCAATACCTCGCTCTTTACGCTAAAGTTCGAATTTTGTTCGAATAACGAACCCCTGAATCACAAAGGCCGGTTAATTAGCTCTTTTGAAAGTACTAAAAAAGTTTAGCGTAAAGAGCGGAAAAAAAATATAAATGTTCTTACTTTTATAACTTTAATAAATCAAATAATTTTAACATTTTGATCACTAAATATCAGTTTATGTATATTAAACTGACAATGCACATTCATTTGTACTTTTTTTTCAGTAAAGTGCAAATTATGTTCTGGCCTTGGGAAGGCACAGGGAAATTGAGCCCAACTTATGTTAATTTCTGCTCGCTCCGAGTTTGACTCGGTTAATTATTATAATTTCTGTTCGTTTTGGGTTTCACTTATTTATTGATGTTGATTTGTGGTAGTTTCCAGCTTGGTAGATTATTCGATTTTATTTTTGCTCATTTTTGTTTAATGGAGTTCTTTGCTATTCTTTGAAAAACTTACTTTGCAGAAAATCTTTTCGGTTTTTAAGAATTTATAGTTTGGCCTGTTATTTGTATGCTTGAGAAAATTTTTCAGCAATTTATAGCAACATACACCCTCTTAAAAATCTGGACACAAATACTAGAGTTTAATTTAGTTTCATACCTCCTCTAGTTGACCTGAAATAGAAAACTTGATACCATTCGCAAAAAAATCTGTTTACTTTCTTTGATAGCTTGGATACACTTACGCTATTTTGATTTGGCTAAATTTTAAGAGCAGAAGTAGCCTCGAAAGTCTGAACATAATACCCTCAGTCGTTCTTGGGATACTGCTGAGATGCCTTATTGCGAATTAACATTATCACAGTGCATTTTGATTTAATATTTTGGAAACTTTTTGTTTTTAAACATAAAGTCAAATGGGAGGGTGGGCGTGGGAGGGGGATTCGTTTCCCTCCAATCACTTTCGACTACTAAAAAGGGCATCAGCCCTTTCTATTTTCAATCGAATAGGCCCTTTTCGAAGTTCCTGCGACAACTCCTTCGATACAAAGTGCCCTGGTCTAAACAGAAACAACAACAAAAAAAATAATACATTATACCCACATCAATCTTTACTATAAAAATGTCAAGCCTTCCAATCACTTTCGACTATTAAAAAGGGCACTGGGCCTTTCGATTTCCAATCGAATGAACCCTTTTTGAGTTTCTACTACAACACTTCCTATAAACACCTTATATGCCCCCAGGGCATAAATTACAACCCCTACCCTGAGGACTGTGAGGGTGGTTGTCATCCTCTAAGACCTAATTTCCAGAACTTTCAACTACGTTAAACAAAATGGCTATCTCAGAATTTTGATTAGATGGGTTTGGGAAAATGGTGGGCGTGACAGGGGCGTTAGTCTTTCTCCAATCACTTTCAACTATTAAGAAAGGCACTAGCCCTTTCAATTTGCAATCAAATGAGCCCCTTTGAAGTTTCTACGACAACGCTTTCAATAAAAATCTTATATTCCCCCTGGGAATAACTTACAACCCTCGCCCTGAGGGCTGGGGGGGGGGGTTTCATCCTCAAATACCTAATTTCCAGAACTTTTTACTACGTTGAACAAAATGGCTAGCTGAAAATCTTGATTGGATGTGTTTGGGGGAATGGCGGGCGTGAGAGGGGAGTTAGTTACCCTCCAATCACTTTCAACTATTAAAAAGGGCACTAGCCCTCTCAATTTCCAATTGAATGAGCCCCTTTTGAAGTTTTTACGACAACTCTATTATTAAAAACCTTATATGCCCCCAGGGCATAACTTACAACCCCTGCACTGAGGGCTCTGATGGGGTTACCATCCTAAAAGACCTAATTTCCAGAACTTTCGACTACGTTGAACAAAATGGATATCTAAAAATTTTGATTGGATGTGTTTGGGGAAATGGTGCCTGTGAGAGGAGGGCTAGTTGCCCTTCAATCACTTTTGACTATTAAAAAGGGCACTAGCCATTTTGTTTCCAATCAAATGAGCCCTCTTTGAAGTTTCTACGACGACGTGTTCTATAAAAACCTTATATGCCCTCAGGGCATAACTTACAACCCTTGCCCTGAGGGCTGTGCAGGAGTTTCCTCCTCAAAAACATAACTTCTATCTGGAAATCCACGACACTGAACAACATGGCTATCTAAAAATTTTGATTGGATGTGTTTGGGGAAAAGGGTGGCGAGAGAGGGGGGCTAGTTGCCCTCAAATCACTTTCGACTATTATAAAGGGCACTAGAACTTTCAATTTCCAATCGAATGAGCCCTTTTTCAAGTTTCTACGATAAAGATATCAATAAAAACTTATATGCCCCCAGGGCATTACTTATAACCCTTGCAATGAAGACTGTATGGGGAGTGTCCTACTCAAAGGTATAATTTTCTGAACTTTAACTGCGTGAGACAAAATGGTTATCTCGAAATTTTGATTTGATGTCTTTGGGGAAATGGTGGGCGTGGAAAGGGGTGTTAGTTGCGTTCCAATTACTTTCGACTATTAAAAAGGGCCCTAGCCATTTCAATTTCTAGTCAAATGAGCCCTTTTTGAAGTTTCTACGACAACGCGTTCTATAAAAACTTTATATGCCCTCAGGGCATAACTTAAAACCCTTGTCCTGAGGGCTGTGAGGGGGGTTGTCATCCTCAAAGACCTAATTTACAGAACTTAAAATTACGTTGAATAATATTGCTATCTCAAAATTTTGATTGGACATGTTTGGGGAAAAGGTAGGCGTGAGAGGGGGGTTAGTTGCCCTCCAATAACTTTCGAGTATTTAAAAGGGCCCTAGCAATTTCAATTTCTAATCAAATGAGCCCTTTTTGAAGTTTCTACGACAACGCGTTCTATAAAAACTTTATATGCCCTCAGGGCATAACTTAAAACCCTTGTCCTGAGGGCTGTGAGGGGGGTTGTCATCCTCAAAGGCCTAATTTACAGAACTTAAAATTACGTTGAATAAAATGGCTATCTCAGAATTTTGATTGGACTTTTCTGGGGAAGAGGTAGGCGTGAAAGGGGGGTTAGTTGCCCTCCAATCACTTTTGACTATTAAAAGGGCATTAGCCCTTAGAATTTCCAATTGAATGAGCCTTTTTTGAAGTTTCTACTTCAACGCCTTCTATAAAAACCTTATATGCCCCCAGGACATAACTGACACTTGCCCTGAAGGATGTGGGGGAGTATCCTCCTCCTCAAAAAAAAAATTCTATCTGGAAATCAACTACACTTAACAAAATGGCTATCTCAAAATTTTGATTGGATGTATTGGGGGGGGGGGAATGATGGGCGTGGGGGGCTAGTTGTCCTCCAATCACTTTCGACTAATAAAAAGGGCACTAGCCCTTTGAATTTCCAATCGAATGAGCCTTTTTTGAAGTTTCTACGACAACACTTTCTATAAAAACATTATATGTCCCCAAGGCACAACTTACAAACCTGCACTGTAAGCTGTAAGGGAGTGTCCTCCTCAAAAACATAATTTCTATCCGGAAATCAACTACGCTAAACAAAATGGCCATTTCAAAATTTTGATTGGATGTGTTTTGGGAAATGGTGGGCGTAGAAGGGGTGTTAGTTCCCTTTCAATTACTTTCGACTAATAAAAAGGGCACAAGCCACTCCAATTTCCAATTGAATGAGCCCTTTTTGAAGTTTCTACGACAACTTTTTCGATTCGAAGTGCCCTGCTCTAAAGGAAAAAAATAATACATTGTGCATACATTGTGCCAACATAGTTCTTATATGCCCTCAGGGCATAACTTAAAACCCTTACCCCGAGGGGTGTGGGGGAGTGTCCTCCTCAAAAACGTATTTACTATCTGGAAATCAACTACGCTGAACAAAATGGCTATCCCTAAAATTTTGATTGGATGTGTTGTGGGTAATGGTGGGCGTGGGGGGGGGGCTAATTGCCCTCCAATCACTTTCGACTATTAAAAAGGGCACTAGCCCTTTGTATTTCCAGTCGAAAGAGTCTTTTTTGAAGTTTCTACGACAACACCTTCTATAAAAAACCTTATATGCCCCCAGGGCATAGCTTAAAACCCTTGCCCCGAGGTTTTGGGGGATTGTCCTCTTCAAAAACATATTTTCGATCTGGAAATCAACTACGCTGAACAAAATGGATATCTCAAAATTTTGATTGGATGTGTTGTGGGAATGATGGGCGTGGCGGGGGGCTAGTTGCTTTTCAATCACTTTCGACTATTAAAAAGGGTACTAGCCACTCCAATTTCCAATCGAATGAGCTCTTTTCGAAGTTTCTACGACAACTCCTTCGATACGAAGTGCCCGGGTATGGAGGAAAAATAAATAAAACATTGTGCCACATCGTTCTCTATGTAGGCAGCGCTATCGTGCTGCCTATGATATTAGGGAGTTTGTCCCCTAGTCAATACCTCGCTTCTTACGCTAAAGTTTGAATTTTGTTCGAATCACGAACCCCTGAATCACAAAGGCTGGTTAATTAGAATAGATAGCTGTTTTGAAAGTACTAAAAAACTTTAGCGTAAAGAGCGAGGTATTGACTAGGGGGTGAACTCTCTCATATATGTAATCATTTTTGTTCGTTTTAAGTTTTAATGTTGCTCCTTACTTTCAGTTGAAAAAAACTTGTTTTTTTATTTAATTTCTGATCGTTTTTTAAATAATGCTGGGAAATACGGCGCCCCCTTCATAAAAATGCCACTTCTCCCAAGGAAACATCCTCCGTGGAAAGATTCTCTCCCTCATAACCCCTACTCCGCCCCCCCCCCACCCGAAAAAGTTCCTCCTGGAAACGCCTGTATACTTCCCAATAACCAATACTATATGTAAACAATGGGCAAAGTTTATAACTTACAGCCCTTCCCCCGGGAACTGTGGGGGATTAAGTCATCTTCAAAGACATATTAATTAGATTTTTGACTATGCTGGACAAAATGGCTATCTCAGAATTTTGATTGGGTGACTTAAGGAAAAAAAATCAGCTTGGGAGGGGGCCAAGTTTCCCTCCAATTTTTTTGGTCACTTAAAAAGAACTTTTTATTTCTGTTTGAATGAGCCCTCTCACGATATTCCAGGATTAATGGATCGATATGATCACCCCTGGAAAAAAAAAACACGCATCCGTGATCTTTCTTCTGGCAAAAAATACAAAATTCTACATTTTTGAAGATGGGAGCTTGAAACTTCGATAGTAGGGTTCTCTGATGCACTGAATCTGATGGTGTGATCGGAAAGTCATAGAATTAAAGTTCTATGACTTTTAGGGGTTGTTTCCCCATTTTTTCGAAAATAAGGCAAATTTTCTCAGGTGCGTAACTTTTGATGGGTAAGACTAAACTTGGTGAGCTTATAGATTTGAAATCAACATAAGAATCTGATTCTTTTGATGTATCTATTGGTATAAAATTCTGTTTTTTAGAGTTTCGGTTACTATTGAGCCAGGTCGCTCCTTACTTACAGTTCGTTACCACAAACTGTATGATAAAATTTAATGTCGTTATTTGAGAAAAAATAAATGGGCACAATCAACACAAATTTGATTGAGCTCATTAACTATTTGGACAGTGTGAAGTTAGAAAACAATTCTTACTTCATAATATGCAGAATAATTGTACCTAACACATTAGGCATGCAGACTCGCTATACTTTAACCCCCCCCCCCTAATATTCAAATATATAGCCCAAATTTATTTCTAAAGTATTATATTTTATCATAACTAGGTATATTTCATAAGAATCACAGTTTATATAATTATCCAGTATGATCTTTCCCTATCTCACCCATTATAAAAACCCGGACCAAGGTGCGAGTGCTCCAGAGAACGTTTTTGCAGATAGAAACATAGGCGGCATCAGATCTTTTCACGGGTAGAAAAGTCAGACTGTGATCTAATCGAAAAAAAGTGGAAACCTGCTATTACGAATAATGCACTTTGTTGGAAACAATCGGAAACAGACTAACCCGCTAATGCAGAAAGAAGTGGGAGGAGCTTTTTGTTCGCACCGAGAACGAAGACCAGAAATGATCTGCGATAAGCTTACTGGATAATTATATGAACTGTCATAAGAATTGAGCGTCTGAGAAACATGTTAGAAGAATATTAGGTAGGGGCTATATCATACAAGTACCCTACATTGTTAATCGGCTCTTTCCTTTTTCAAATTTTTTTTTTCTACAAATAGTATTTCCTGATTCTTTTATAGTAATTCTTGTTTTATTCTCGACACCTTTTTCTTGTGAATCACCTTCTAACAGCATCTGGAAAGTCTTTGAACTTGGGGAATATCAACCCCGAATGGTGTCAGATAAAGGAATCACACCAGACGTCGATCAGATCCGATATTCAAGTCGAATAAATTTGGAAATGCATATCCAGTGAAATGAGGATTTTTTTTGGGTAGACTGTTTATTTTATCAGTCTTTTTAAACTACATTGTTAATCGGTTTTTTCCTTTTTTAGATTTTTTTTTCTAGAAACAATATTTCCTGACTCTTATAGTAATTCTTGTTTTATTGTCGACTACTTTTTTGTGAATCACTTCCTAACAACATCTAGAAAGTCTTTGAACTAGGGATATCACACCCAAATGGTGTGAGATAGAGGAATCACACAGATGTCGATCATATCCGATATTCAAATCGAATATATTTGAAAATGCATATCCATTGAAATGAGGACTTTTTGGGTAGACTATTCATTTTATCAGTCATTTTAAACTACATTGTTAATCGGTTTTTTCCTTTCTTATTTTTTAATTGTTCGATATTATTTCTGACTCTTTTATAGTAGTTCCCATTTCATTATCGACTACTTTTTTGGGAATCACTTTCTAACAGCATCTGGGAACTCTGTGAACTGGGATTAATATCTATACGCTTCTCTCGTTTCAAAAGAGCTATTTTGGTTGTGTGTGCTTAATCAAAGTTCTCTAATTGTCTATATTAGCTTTACTAGTGTTTCTTCAAGGTTAGGACATTTGCATCAACAGGAAAATGCAATCAATGCTTTTTATGGACCTTGGCTCCTTACTGCTAAATTTAAAGCTACCTCACAAGCTGAAATCAATCGAAAATACAATACTAATTTTGAAGCGATTCTCCTACTAAATTGCAACAATGTTAAGATCCAGTCTAATTGTTGGGTACAAGGTTGTTACCATGGTCAGCCACTAAAGTGCTACAATTGCTCAAATTTGCGTACTAAATAGCGATTTTCGGTCCTATAGTAAAAAAAAATTGACTGTAATAGTGCTAAAATTGCACGGAAGTGCTACAGGTGCCAACTGATTGGGTAGAATTGGGGATTTGCAAATCCTACCATCTGCCTTGGCCCAGCTCATGGATTCCTTTTTTCATTGGCTTTAGACAGAAACAGTATATTAATGCGCACCTGCCCTTAGAGGAGTGGAAAAGGGTAAAACTAACCAAGGAATATGGAAGGGTCATCTTGCCTTATATATATATATATAGACACATAGATTATATGAAGAAAAAATCGCATAATTTGGGATTAGAATCATAGTTTTCGAGGTAGCTTAGTCACCCAGTAGGTACACAATTGCATCATCCGTAGCTTGGATCATGGGGGGGGGAAGGAGATCGTACGATATTTCCTGGGGGTAAGGGCTCAGACATGAAGATAACACTTCATGAAGACATGAAGATTTGTCTACAGAAATCTTCTAATTTTTGCAGGGCTCCCTTGTCTTCACTGTGTCCAGGTATGCTCATCCACCCCCCCCATCCCTAGTAGCGAGTACAGTATATACAAAATGATACCCACTATTTAGAAAATGGTACAAGATTGCCAGATTAGAAAAATGATTTCCACCAACTGGAAAGGCTAGATTTGGCTAATGGCTAATAAATATAAGCCCAATAAAAAAGTAGGTAAAAATACATTCAATAAAAAAAGGAAACGTCAAAAACTTATCCCAGACTGCCCCAATATGGCTCATTTTGGCGAATAATGTGTACGGTTTAAGCACTTCACCATTTAATCATAAAAAATTAAAAGTTTTTTTTTTCAGGATTTAGTGGGATGCATCATTCATGAATTATGTCATCCTAATGATCTGAAACAAGTTTCCAATCACTTGAAAGAGACCCTTCAATGTGGTCAAAGTACAAGCTCTGTCTATCGATTACGAGTGACCCCACCTAGCCAGTATGAGAGTCATCTTTCCCATGAGAAGGGTCAGTATATACATGTACAAACGAAGTCAAAAAGATTCCCAAATAATTCGAATGCCTCTGAAATGGAGTTTATCATGGCCACCCATTCAATTTTGAGGTAATTTTTTATTTGCCTTAATAGAAAGAGGCTGGTCTACGAAATACAAATGAACGGTCAGAAAGTATCGACCTGTCTCAACTAAGTGGTGATGAGGTGGGAAGCATTAAGCAAGCAAAGTGGAGAATTGGATGCATTTGCACAATGTGGGTGCTCTATGTAGGTTGCTATGTATTGAATCGGTCAAACCAGTCTATTTTTCACAGCAAATACTTTTGGAAAATATCACCTTCCATCAAGGGCGTATCCAGGATTTGTCTTTCGGTAGGGGTGTTTACGGAAAAAACTTTACAAACGCATCAAAAATTCGTTTATATGCACTTTTGTTACTTTTTACGGTACTTGGGCACTATATGGGCCTTTACAAGGAAACCAGTCACGAAAAACCCGCTTTTGACGAGTTAATTCAAGAGACCCCTATAGATTAATGCAATGTATATCGTGGTTTTCATTGCGCTACGATATTTAAACTGTTGTTTTAAAGCTTAGGGGGAGGGGAAGGTACCTAGATTAGGTTCGGTTACGTATTTAATATATGCTATGCTCTACCCCCCCCCCACCCTCTAATGTGCAAATATACAGCCCAAATTTGTTTATAAACTTTTATACATTCATCATGCTTTGTTTCATTAGCATTAACCAATCTTGACTTTTTAGAAAGGCCCATATAATGCCCAAGTACCCTTTTCACAAACCGGAAAAAAATTTCAGGCCGGGGAAATCTGATAATCCCCTGCCTGGTTACAGCCTTGCATTCAATTCAATTCAATTCAAACTTTTTATTTCCTCCAAATACGAAGAGTAAAAAAGAAATAAATAAAAATAATAACCGCTAATCAACAGGCCATAAAATTATTTTAAATTATATAACAACAAATACGCAAAGGCCTTCAATCAAAATTACCACACAAATTAAGACTTCATTCAATAGATAATAAATTAACACTTCACAAATTAATACTTCATTCAAAAATTAAATCAAATAAAATAAATTAAGCTTCGTGCGCAGCTCTATATAAATTATGAGAAAAAACATTTAATTTGTATAAAAAATTCTTTTGCTTTTTCTCCAAAACATCAACAGGTTTTTTTATTTTATATGCATTCATTAAAAAAGTATTTGATTCAGATTTAGAAAAGCGGCAAAGGAACTTAGCAAAATTAAAAAATGTGGTTTTTACATGCGCAATATTACTAATTCTAAAAAACGGGAGAAGCGATTAAAAAACTAAATTTTTAAGCAAAGCGACTGTATCATATACCCAAGCCAGTGGTTTCCGAGAAAGAAGATTGCGAAGACAAATTACTGCCCCGAAACTAGACGCTATTCTACGTTTAACAGCTTTAGAAATAGAAGCATGGCATAGAGCTAAAGTTGGTCCATAAGGTACACCAAGATATAAAAAAGATTCCAAAGGTTTTAAAATACTATCATAAATATGGACAGAAATTTCTGAATTAACGAGATCATTAGCCTTAGGACCAAGAATTAAAAACTGACACTTTTCAGGGCGAAAACAAAGTCCATGCTCACTAAAAACCTTTGCTGAAAAATCTACATTTTGTTGAAGTGACTGAAGCGATCGACTCAAAAGGAGTAAATCATCTGCGTAAGCAATACACGACAGAACATAACCTTTACCATAAATAAAAGTCAACTGAATTCGATCAAACAGCCCCGAAACAGTAATATTGAAAATCAAAGGAGAAATAATGCTTTCTTCTCTCAGCCCCCTACATAACTTAACATTATAATCACTAAATTGATTCTTCCACTTAATACGAATACGAGAGGAGCCATACCACTTTTTTAAAACCAAAACTACTGGTAGTGGGACATTATTCTTCAGAAGCGCAGTCATAGACCAAGAATGGACAATTGAATCATACGCCGCCGCAAAGTCTAACGCAAGTGTATAAACTCTATCCCATTGCTTACAAAAGGATATTATTCTTGAAAGGAGGGTATGAGCAACATCCATGCTTAGACCCTTACGGAACCCAATTTGATTCAGGCCTTGGTTACAAGACTCCAAATACTTTAATAAAACTAACTGAAAAACTTTGCTAATCTGGCACGAAACAGTAATCGGCCTGTAATCAGAACATCGATTCGTATTCCCTCCTTTTTTTGAAAGGGGTGAAGTGGTAGCACGAGAAAAGCTAGTTGGAAGAACTCCAGAAGAAAGAATAGTAGTAAAAAGAGTAGCGAGGAGAAGGATTGCTTTGGGGGATGCCCATTTTATATGGTTTGAATGTATACCATCATGATCAAAAGAATGCTTACTTTTTAGAGCTTTAATTGCTACCGTTACATCATCAACAGAAACAGATATTTTACTATTTGGGCGGGGCTTTGAAATTTCTTCCGATAATAAAGAGTCGAGCCGTGATTCAACTGCCGCATCACCGGATGAAAAAACTTGATTATAATGAGTTATCCAATCATCTAGTTTCAGAGAACTATTAGAATCTGGTGAACAATTATTATTACGATGTCTAGAATTAACCAAACTCCAAAGCTCATTCTTATCACTAGTAATCCTTGAACCAATTTCATCTTTTATAATTTCATTATGCAAAGGCAACTCAGCCCGAAAAACGCGTTTAGTTAATTTCATACCATCATAAAATGGTCCAGATCGCGGTTTTACCGCGCAATTCCAAAGGTAACAAGCTTGAGATGCATTCTTTTGGCTTTGCTTTAAAATCGGGTTAAGGTTCCAACCTAAAACACGAGATCCACGACGGAAAGAATCAGTTCTAAATACTTTATTAGCCCAGACTTTTAAACTATGAACAATTTCAAGATAAAATAGATCAATATCAATTTGATCAACATCCTTAGAATAATTTACAATTATTTTAGCTAAAAGTGCATCTGATTCTTCATGATATTTGCACATTTTTTCCCGATCACAGATCATTTTATTTACAATTTGACTAGAACGATGGATAATTTTAAAAGATGGAATTTGAATATTTAAATGAAAAGAAAGGTAAAAATAGGCATATCCAACCCAATATGAACAGGCTGTGGTAATAACGCTGCATTTGAGACCAGCACATGGTCTAGATTAGAGCAAGAACCAGAATTATGGACATACGTAAAATCTGCATCTTTTGAAACTATAGTAAAAACCGAAAACAAAGATAAAAGAGCGGAGGAGCGGACATGAGAGATAGCAATGTTGCAGTTAAAATCCCCGCAAATAAGCCACTGGAAATCTGATGGAACTTTTCCCACAAATCGCGATAATTCTAAACATGCAAAATTGAAATCAAAATCCGAATCAATAGTATGATAATTTGTTGGTAAATAGCACGAAAAAACAATAATCCCTGGGATTCGAACAGCAACAAAATAACGATTAACGGCAAACACTGAAACTGGAATATTCTCTCGAATAAAAATGCAAATTCCATGTATTTTCGCTTGAATAGTGCTTTTGGCGCATTTTTACTTTTTATGGCTGCGACTTTTTATACCAGTCATCAAAAGACGGTGCCATATTGGCGAATGGAAGCCGTATTGATCAGATCAAACTCTATGTTCCTTGTACTAGTTTCCGAATGTTGTTTTTTGCTCTCATACGGTTTTAATATATTAATGGAAGACAAAATTTTTCTATTGCTTCATAGCTGAGATTCAGTTCTGTCAATCCACCGAATTAAATTTTTAATATTCAGTGTACAGATTTTTTGTTATGATTAAAATACTTTCAAAGTTGGGTAAAAATCGCTGGCTAAAATTCGACTTTTTGTTTCAATTCTTTAAGAACGGTTCCTGAAACACAAGGGCCGTCTAATTAGTCTGAACCTTTTTTAAAAGTTTTTAAAAAACATTAGCGTGAAGAGAGTGGTACTGAGGAGGAGGCTGCCCCCTAATATATGGAATAATTTTTGTTCTTTCTAAGTTTTAATGGTGCTCCTTACTTTCAGCAGAAAAAAACCGTTTTCTTTTTCATTAATTTGCCTATACAGAATAATATTCCTGAGAAATGAATTAAATTTAGGAAGCTTTGAGTTCAGGGTGCAAGAATAGGTTTGGACACTAATGCTAAGAAGAATACATAAGTCGCTTAGCCAATGAGTAAGGTGTCTTTTTCGCAAATGGAAAAAAAAGGTTGAGAGAACAGGAAGGTAAGTCTTCGAACTGAGACTAGAATATTAAAAGCCACTGTAATGACTGACACTGGTCAAATATGGCTCTGGAAGGTGGGTGCTCCGAAAGGCAAGGAAAATGTGTAAAATATTTTCGAGAGACACTGTCCAAGGATAGTTTTAAGTAACTCTTTTGACTTAATATACGTCAAACAATAATTTTTATGAACACTATGATTAGATCTCACTTTCTAAGGTTATAATACGAGATATGTTAGAATGAGTAGGCCAAAGAATATGGGTAACTTAGGATTGGGAACTGCCGTTAGTATCGACAAAAAACCATCACCGCCATCTAGTGTTGGCCATACTTGGCATTTTTTCAATGTAATAGAAAGGATAATTAATTGGGTTTTTGTAATGGATAAAACTAGGTTAATAATAAGTATCTGATCTTAGTTTCTGACAGAAAAATGATTACAGAGCTTGAAAATATGCCAAGTGTCACCACACACTAGATGGTGTTGACATTTTTTTGTCAGATGAAACGGATGAATGGCATATATCAACAGTATATTTATATATACCCCCCCCCCCTCCAAAAAAAAAAAAAATTAAAAATAATGCTAATAATGGGAAATTTACATTTTTTCATGTTTCAAACTATGTGCAGACTCGTTGACCTTGGCACATTACAACCTCCACCCCCCTGGATTAAAAATAAGCCAATATATATTGTTTTCAGCCAGTTGAAAATCATGGGATGACCTGTCTAAAGGTTTTTCTTCTTTTTACACCTTTTCCTCTTAAGGAAAAGGTGTAAAACCTTTTCCTCTGAAACCTTAAACCTTTTCCTCTTAAACATTTTCTTCTAAAGGTTTTTCCTATTTTTACAATAAAATGGTCACCTAAGTCTAATGACTTGTCGCTATGGCCGACTTAATGTTTATAAATAATAAACCTTGACCTCCGTTGGTTTATAGCTAAAATTTAGTTTTTTTTTTGTATCAGTTCTACTATTTCATCTTGTTATGGTTTAGGTATCAAGTCCTTGTCCATAGTTCCGTAAAAAGATGCTCCAGCTAATGGGAAGGTTCGGAAACCCCCTCCATAGAATACTAAAAATGTAAAAAACTTAACAATCTTTGTAACATTAAAAAAAAACATCTTTCTGAAAATTCCTCCCAGGTCTCCCCACCCCCTAAAAAAATTATTGTCAGGTCTCTTTTATGAATTTCTGCAGTGTCATTTGATTCCGTAATTGCTTGTTTATTTTATGATCTTAGTTCTTCTGATTTCCGTGTTGAAAACCACTTACTTCAGGATTTTTGATAAAATTAAATGAATTCGCAACTCTAAATTTGATTTAGCTATAAATTTAACTTATTCAAGCTTTACCATGCACCAAGGCCGTATCCAGGATTTTTGTTCAGGGGGGGGGGGTTTACTAATTTTTGACTTTTTTTGGGGGGGTTTTACTAATTTTTGACTCAGTTTTCGACTAATTTTACTGATTTTTACCTAGGTTTTACTAATTTTCGACTTATTTTCGAGTCGGTCAAAAATTTCGGGGGGGGGGGTTAAACCGGGTAACCCCCCCCCTGGATACGGCCTTGTCATGCACTTATCATTACAAGAAAATCTACTTCAGCAAGGGAGTAATCACAACACACCCATTTCAAAAAGATTGATTTACTCAAAACACTAAGGTTGAAGATTTGCTAGATGTTTTCCAGAGAAATTGCTTAAGGATTGTTCTGGGTACCCGGCTGACTGACTGTATTTCAAACAATAGGCTATACGAAAAATGTGGTTCAATACCGCTCTCTAGGGCTATAATGAAAGAAAGGTTGAGGTGGCTAGGGCACGTTGTGCGGATGAAGAATGACAAATTGCCGAAGATTGTTCTTTTCGGCCAACCGTCTAGGGCTAAACGGAAAGCAGGTCGTCCTCGTCTGAGGTGGGAGGACGTCATCAAGAAAGATTTAAAGGAAATGGGAACTTCGTGGGCGGGTGTAAAAAGGGAGGCTTTAAATAGATCGGGATGGAGGAGCGTGCGTAACTGTATTAGCCTCAGGCGGCTTGGTACTTTGGTGAGTTGTTAGTTGTAGTAGTAGTAGTATGGGTCAAGGTCGTACTTAGGGTTTTGTCCAGAAGTTGAAATTTTGTTAAAAATTCTATTCGGTTATATTTCTGTTCGAACAGCCAGAAATATAATCGAATGAAATCTTATTAATTCTTATTAGAATTAATAAGTTTAATAATATAGCGAAAATAATATTAATTAATAATATAGCGGGTTAATTCTTATTAGTCGAACGCTCCCTCATCCTCATTGCAAGTTAACCGATTTTTTAAAACTGATAAATCTCATCAAAGGCAAATTTGAGCCCAGTATACAAGATGCCAATCAGTCATTAAAGGAAAATGGAATTTTTCGCACTATTTGAAAAAATTTTGGAAAAAATTTGAATAAAAATTGAAAACGTGTAAAATTTTGATAGAAGTATTTTGTGGTTGTTGAAAATGGTGAAAAAATTATGCGCACGGGTCCTAAGGTTCCTATTAAATTCTGTTCATTGAATTGATCTCGTTTGGATATACTAGTATTTTACCTATTTTTCTGTTGAACGGAAATCCACTTCCTTCATCCGTTAAGCCCAACGGAGCCAGTGATCCAGTTGAACAGGGAAGTCTATCACAAGTCTGCTCGGAAAGTGCAGCTGAGCTCAACAGGTTTTTAATAAGATAGATAAACAGATCAGGGCCGAGGCTCCACTCTCTTTTAAAAAAAAGTTTAATACAATTCTGTAAACTTTTTGATGACTTTACCGGCTTTTGTCCAGAACTTAACTTTACAAATTGCCTTTCAGGAATGTTATTGGGGAGGGGAGATTAGTGATCTAGGGAGCACTGCCCCCCGTGGTAACCCTTTTAAAGAAACAGGAAAATTCTTAATCCATATGATTAAGTAAAGTTAACTTGGAATTTTACATTTAAAGTTGGAGTTATAGGCTGTTGTTATGGCATTTGTTGCCATTTAAATGCATTTCATAGTGCTCCGTAAATGTTCGTAAGAAGCACTATGCTTGAAAGATCTTTGTCCAATGGAGATTAACCTACTGTAGCTATAAACTGAGAAGTGATTTTTTTTTTCTGTTTCTCTACACCAATCAAAATTTTATTTCGGGACAATAAATAATAAAAAAAAAAATCTACGGACTTGTAGGGAAATCGTATTTTCTTGAAACTTCAACGGAAAAACTTTTTCAGTTGAAAGAAGATTTTCTGTTGAACGAGGATTCTGAAGAGCAGGATTCTTTACGGAGATGTGCGTTATGACCTACATACCTATCAGAACCTAATCTCTTTTTTCTTCTATTTTTTTTACGCCCATTTAATTTTTCCACTAAGACAAATTAGTATTTTTCTCATTGTTTGGCATAAAGTGCCAAATTGTATTAAAAATATTTTGGAACTGTTGATGATAGTGACGAAAAAACGGCTATATGGCTGCCATATAGCCGTATGCATGTATGTCATATAACCATATAGCCATTGGCGTAGGCAGCATATTGTCTAGGGGGGGGGGCAGTCGATAGTGTGATGGAGGGCCTTTTGTCAACTGTTTTTCCAACCATCTGCTTTTTCAGCCATATCTAATGTAAATTTGAAGGTCTAGGGAGGCAGCTACCCCCCTGCCCCCCCTCCCTACGCCCATGCATATAGCCCTATAGCCAAACTAATTGGCTATATGGCTGAACTAGTCTAGATGGATTGTAGTATTTCCAGTGGATTTTTAATAATATTCGATAATAGTATATCCGATAGTGACATACTTAGAGGCTGCCACAACTCACTCTTTAAGTTGTATTTGAAATCTTAGGGAATGGTAGTAAAAAAAACCTATTGTTTATACTCTTGTGAGGATCAGGGTTTTAGTCCTCCCCACCCCATCTCAAAATTCAAAGTTCCCTTACTCCTCTTCCTACAGAACTATTCGTGAAAGATTCAAGGGGCCCCACCCCAGCCATGTGAAAAAAACAGGATGAACTTACCAAAGCTATAACTTTGGAAACGCTCATTTGCAAAGAGAAAAGACCCCCCCCTCCTCCCCTTTAATGACTCTTATCCTTATGCACGTGTTAAATAATCAAGTAATGATTTTCAATGCGCATGTGCAACTTCCACCCAACAATGAGTGTGTTTTAAAATATAGTCTAATATCAGGTTCAAACCTATGTCAGGCTCAAGATTTGGAGTCTAAGAATCATCCACCTGAGCCAGTCTAGCTTGATCGTTTGTTTTTGACGTCTGTTGTATTAATATACACGGTTAAATGGGTTCCAATGAGCGTGTCTTCATTTAGCCTTGCCGACACAATCGATTATATATAGTAAATATTTATTTTGTTAAAATAATCTAGTTAATATTCCTGGTGTGACCTTTTATTAAAAGAAAAGTCTTCTTGAGTAAAACCAAAAATTCCTTGTATTTACCTGATGACCAAAGATGGTTTAGTTGCAGTAGCGTCAATTCACATTTGGGTGGGGGGGGGGGTACTTTTTAATATCTAGATGGGGGTAAATTCGTCGTTTTTTTTCAAGTTTCGTAATGAAAATACCAAAAAAGGGTATTTTCAATGAAAAGTTCCTGTAAAAGTTATTTTCAAAATTTAAAGTCCCTTCCCCAAATTGACGTCACTGGTTAGTCGTATGGGCCTCTTTTTCCAAATTGAAACCCTCTATTATCGCAAACTCCCTCTTTCACAATACTTAAGTTTTTCTTTTCTAAACCTTTTGCCATCTAGTATATTTGTGCAAGTTTTTGGGCTCCCTCTTCTCCTTCTCCTCGATAGTTAACTAAGGTTTTACTAAAAGATTGTGGGAAACTGATTTGAGAGGAAAATTTCTTAATTAGGGCTAGTTAACGTGGGTTAATTAAGAAATTAGTCATATTCGTGATACTGGTAGTGGAAAACTACCCAGTAGAGCTGGAAACATTTCAAAATGGGCATAATAGAGCGCTCAAGTAGCAGCCTGAGCGTCGTCCAATTATAGCTTGATTTGTGAATTTTCTCGTGGTTTTTCTGCTGTGATGGTGTAAGTAATCGAAAATTTGACTTTCCTAGTTTCCATTAGTGCACTAATGATGGCATTAAAGAACTGAAAAGCTGACTTATACGAACTAATTTCATCTCGCTGACAGTGGCGCCATCTATTTTGTAATTTGGAGTTTATTTGGAGATGGCGTTCCAGAGCGCTCAAATAGCAGCCTGAGCGTCGTACAAGTATAGATTTATTTGTGAATTTTCTCATGGTTTCTTTTCTGCTGTGGTGGTATGAATAATCGAAAATTTGACTGTCATAGTTTCCATTAGTGCAATAACGATGGCATTAAAGTACGGAAAAGCTGATTTATACGAACTGAATTCATCTCGTCTGACAGTGGCGCCATTTATTTTCATTAACTTAAGGCTCTTTCGACTGTTGAGAAAGCCGCCAGATGTCAATCCAAGTCAACAGCGATCCAAGCGTAGCCACAGAGGGAAAAGAGGAGGCCAAAGAAATAAAAATTGTGCTATCCCTGTTCTCGTTTCTAACAACAGAGCGAGGTCTCTCAGTACAGCAAGGGAACGTATTCTGACAGTAGTTAACTGCATCCCTCCTAGTGAAATCCCTCCTTCGCTTCGTCCGTGGTACGCTGACCCAGTATCGTCACTGTCAAGTACCCCACCCCCTAACACCTGAGTTTTTCTTGTCGAAGTGCAGACTTCCCAATATCCTAGTATGTAATGCCCGATCACTAAACAATAAAACCGACGAACTTGAAGTAGTTCTTAAACAGACGAGTTCCCCCATTGCTGTTATCACAGAATGTTGGGATATTAACGATGAAACCGGGCATATCAAGGGGTACAAGTGTTTTTTTAATACGAGACGCGACCGAGGGATTAACCGACGAGGCGGTGGGGTCGGACTGTACTTTCGGGAAGACTTACCTTGTAAATTACTAAGTCAGCCCAGTGAATCATGCCATGAAGTAATTTGGGTCGAATGCAAACCAAAGCGCCTATCAAAGCGATATTCGTGCTTGGTTGTAGCTGCAGTTTACTACCCCGAAAGTGCAAAGAACAGAAAAGAACTGATCCAGTATATCCAAAACTGCACTGATGACCTACGCCGCAAACACGCAGCGCCTGCTTTTGTAATCGCTGGTGATTTCAATCAGACTAATAAGGCATGGGTCTCCAGCATGCTTGACCTTAAGCAAGTTGTCTCAATCCCTACTCACGTCAGTGGTAGTATATTAGATCTTATTTTCACGAACAGTCCCGATTATTACGAAGTACCCTTCTCTCTCGGTCCGTTGCATAACTCTGACCATAACACACTTCTTTGGAAGGCCAAAGTTGGCCTTCCAGCACCACGTAAAGTAAAAATTACCACTCGACCTATGACTAAAGAGGCAATTCGTTCCTTTGGACAGTGGATTGGGACGTTTGACTTTGATGAGATTTGCTCTATGACAGATATCGACCAGAAAGTTGATACTTTCAACTCTTTGCTGTCATGTAAATATCACGAACATTTCCCTGAGAAAAAAAATAACTGTTAGTGATACTGACAAACCTTGGGTAACACCCGATCTAAAGAAGCTTATCTTAACTCGCTGCCAGTTACATCGCAGTGGGGATATTGTTCAAGCAAACAAACTTCGTAACCGCATTGTTAAACTGTTACGAGCAGCGCAGAAAAGGTACGTTCATGACAAAGTCTCGCCTCTCCTTCAAGGTGAGCCCCGTAGGTGGCACTCTGAAGTCAAGCGTCTTACCGGTAAACGTACCACCAGTGAAATTAAGATACAGAAAGACGACAAAACGCTGATAAAATCAGCCGAAGTGAACGCCTTTTTCACTTCAATCTGTACTACTCACCCGTCCTTCACTGAAGCCGAAATCGAAGCCCTCATTGCTGACGTCTCTGAAGATACAATCGTTGAAGTATCAGAGTTCGCGGTGTATAAAGAACTTCAAAAGTTAAAAAGCAACTGTGCTTCTTACCCAGGAGAATTGCCAGTTAAACTTTTAAGAGAATATTCTATGTTTTTAGCAAAACCACTCTCATCAGTGATCAATCAGTCGTTCAAGGAGCACAAAGTCCCGAGTGCTTGGAAAAAAGCCTACGTCCGCGTCTTACCTAAAGTCAAAGACCCGAAGTCCTGCAATCAGCTTCGTCCGATTTCTATTACGCCTAATATGGCTAAAGTGACTGAATCTTTTATTTATAGAGAGCTCCTAGCCCAAGTTCAGCCAGCCCTAGATCCGTTTCAGTACGGCTGCTTGAAAGGGAGTAGTACGACGCATTATCTAGTACGTCTCTACCACCTGATTACCGAGTGGTTGGACAAAGGCAGTAGCCTCGTTGACCTGCTTTTAGTCGACTATCGTAAGGCTTTTGACTTGATCCGCCACTATACAGCAGCAAATAACCTCAAAAAGATGGGCGCTAGGAAGCATATTTTGCTCTTAGTTGTTGACTTCCTGCGTAACCGCTGTCAGTGTGTCTATGCTCTCTTCCCTAGTGACTTAAACTCTGAGTGGGCTGAACTGACGTGTGGCGCACCACAAGGCACTAAGCTGGCAGCTCTTTTGTTTTTAGCGGTAATTAACTACATTATCCTCGAGTTTGAAGACAGATTCAAATACGTGGACGATCTCTCCCTACTTCTGAAATATCTTGCTGAAAAGTCAGACGTGTATCCCCAGTTCAGCAGTGAGATCAGGAACTCCTTTCTCGAGGCGTGTAGCATTAATGACCTCCAGCTTAATATGAATAAAACAAAAGTCATGAGGTTTAATCCGCTTAAGCGTGACCTCTCATGCCCGGTTCCTTGGTACCCTACTACCTCAACCTCAGTGATTCTCGGGGTTACTTTCAGTGACGACTGTTCATTTAGCGCGCACATCGCCGGTCTGGTGAAAAAAGGTAGTTACGCATTACAGTCGCTAATTACCTTGCGCCGACTGGGTTTCTCACAAAGTCAGCTGAAGACGGTTTACGTCACGTATGTGCGCCCAATCCTTGAATATGCGTGTCCTGTGTGGGGCCCTCAGGCTCATAATATTGAATACCTAAGTGAAGATCTGGAAGCCATTCAAAAACGGGCAGTGAAAGTGATACTAGGCCCGAAATACAACTCTTATGAGGCTGCCCTTAGTACCTTACGACTGCCAACGTTGCGTGATAGGCGCTTACAGTTAATGTGCAATTTTGGGCAGTCCCTTCTTTCGTCCCAGAAACACCGTTCGTTGCTTCCCCCACCTGCACCTATCACCGCCAACACCCGCCATAAAAATCAACTAGTGCCGCCAAAGTGTCGAACAACCCGTCACAGCAATTCTTTCGTGCCTTTTTTTGTCAGTTATTTAAACCGCCAGTGACCAGTTTTATGTAATGTACTAAACAGCGCCATTTAGTCGGGGCTTCGGCCACGGCTACGATAGTTGTTTATAAATAAATGAGTCTATGAGTCTATGAGTCTATAATTTTAACTTCTAGAAATTTGGATTTTAATTAAGTCTGGTTTTTTTTAGATCGAACCCGAAATTTTTTTATTGCAGGCAGATTTTTTTATGTATTAAATTTTTTTGATTATACAGTAGGAATAAATTAGTATGCAGATCATAGGCTGATTTAAAAAAAAAGCTAAAATGTATGCCTTTTTGGCAAAAGTGGTTCTTTATTTTCAGCACACTTTAAATCAAAATAAAAAAAAGATAATTTTGACTTCTAGAAATTTGGATTTTAATTAAGTCTGTTTTTTTTTTTAGATCGAACCCGAAATTTTTTTATTGCAGGCAGATTTTTTTATGTATTAAATTTTTTTGATTATACAGTAGGAATAAATTAGTATGCAGATCATAGGCTGATTTAAAAAAAAAAGCTCAAATGTATGCCTTTTTGGCAAAATTGGTTCTTTATTTTCAGCACACTTTAAATCAAAATAAAAAAGAGATAATTTTTACTTCTAGAAATTTGGATTTTAATTAAGTCTGTTTTTTTTTAGATCGAACCCAAAATTTTTTTATTGCTGGCAGATTTTTTTATGTATTAAATTTTTTATATTATACAGTAGGAATAAATTAGTATGCAGATCATAGGCTGATTTAAAAAAAAAAGCTCAAATGTATGCCTTTTTGGCAAAATTGGTTCTTTATTTTCAGCACACTATAAATCAAAATAAAAAAGATATAAT
This sequence comes from Artemia sp. Qi Xiang Cuo, assembly GCF_049724085.1. NCBI lineage: Eukaryota > Metazoa > Arthropoda > Branchiopoda > Anostraca > Artemiidae > Artemia > Artemia sp. Qi Xiang Cuo. Next base: position 59,886,281 of record NC_142802.1, on the reverse strand, counting down.
TTTTTCTTCTATAAATTTTGATTTTAATTAAGTCTTTTTTTTTTTAGATAGAACCCGAAATTTTTTTATTTATCGCAGATTTTTGTATGTATTAAATATTTTTGATTATACAGTAGGAATAAATTAGTATGCAGATCATAGGCTGATTTAAAAAAAAAGCTCAAATGTATGCCTTTTTGGCAAAAGTGGTTCTTTATTTTCAGCACACTTTAAATCAAAATAAAAAAGATATAATTTTAACTTCTAGAAATTTGGATTTTAATTAAGTCTGGTTTTTTTTTTAGATCGAACCCGAAATTTTTTTATTGCAGGCAGATTTTTTTATGTATTAAATTTTTTTGATTATACAGTAGGAATAAATTAGTATGCAGATCATAGGATGATTTAAAAAAAAAGCTCAAATGTATGCCTTTTTGGCAAAAGTGGTTCTTTATTTTCAGCACACTTTAAATCAAAATAAAAAAGATATAATTTTAACTTCTAGAAATTTGGATTTTAATTAAGTCTGTTTTTTTTTAGATCGAACCCGAAATTTTTTTATTGCACGCAGATTTTTTTATGTATTAAATTTTTTTGATTATACAGTAGGAATAAATTAGTTTGCAGATCATAGGCTGATTTTAAAAAAAAGCTCAAATGTATGCCTTTTTGGCAAAAGTGGTTCTTTATTTTCAGCACACTTTAAATCAAAATAAAAAAGAGATAATTTTAACTTCTAGAAATTTGGATTTTAATTAAGTCTGGGTTTTTTTAGACCGAACCCGAAATTTTTTTATTGCAGGCAGATTTTTTTATGTATTAAATTTTTTTGATTATACAGTAGGAATAAATTAGTATGCAGATCATAGGCTGATTAAAAAAAAAGCTCAAATGTATGCCTTTTTGGCAAAAGTGGTTCTTTATTTTCAGCACACTTTAAATCAAAATAAAAAAGAGATAATTTTAACTTCTAGAAATTTGGATTTTAATTAAGTCTGTGTTTTTTTAGAACGAACCCGAAATTTTTTTATTGCACGCAGATTTTTGTATGTATTAAATATTTTTGATTATAAAGTAGGAATAAATTAGTATGCAGATCATAGGCTGATTAAAAAAAAAAGCTCAAATGTATGCCTTTTTTGCAAAATTGGTTCTTTATTTTCAGCACACTTTAAATAAAAATAAAAAAGAGATAATTTTAACTTCTAGAAATTTGGATTTTAATAAAGTCTGGTTTTTTTAGATCGAACCCGAAATTTTTTTATTGCAGGCAGATTTTTTTATGTATTAAATTTTTTTGATTATACAGTAGGAATAAATCAGTATGCAGATCATAGGCTGATTTAAAAAAAAAGCTCAAATGTATGCCTTTTTGGCAAAATTGGTTCTTTATTTTCAGCACACTTTAAATCAAAATAAAAAAGAGATAATTTTATCTTCTAGAAATTTGGATTTTAATTATGTCTGGTTTTTTTTAGATCGAACCCGAAATTTTTTTATTGCAGGCAGATTTTTTTATGTATTAAATTTTTTTGATTATACAGTAGGAATAAATCAGTATGCAGATCATAGGCTGATTTAAAAAAAAATCTCAAATGTATGCCTTTTTGGCAAAAGTAGTTCTTTATTTTCAGCACACTTTAAATCAAAATAAAAAAGAGATAATTTTTACTTCTAGAAATTTCGATTTTAATTAAGTCTGGTTTTTTTAGATCGAACCCAAAATTTTTTTATTGCAGGCAGATTTTTTTATGTAATAAATTTTTTTGATTATACAGTAGGAATAAATTAGTATGCAGATCATAGGCTGATTTAAAAAAAAGCTCAAATGTATGCCTTTTTGGCAAAAGTGGTTCTTTATTTACAGCACACTTTAGATCAAAATAAAAAAGAGATAATTTTAACTTCTAGAAATTTGGATTTTAATTAAGTCTGGTTTTTTTAGATCGAACCCGAAATTTTTTTATTGCAGGCAGATTTTTTTATGTATTAAATTTTTTTGATTATACAGTAGGAATAAATTAGTATGCAGATCATAGGCTGATTTAAAAAAAAAAGCTCAAATGTATGCCTTTTTGGCAAAAGTGGTTCTTTATTTTCAGCACACTTTAAATCAAAATAAAAAAGAGATAATTTTTACTTCTAGAAATTTGGATTTTAATTAAGTCTGTTTTTTTTTAGATCGAACCCGAAATTTTTTTATTGCAGGCAGATTTTTTTATGTATTAAATTTTTTTGATTATACAGTAGGAATAAATTAGTATGCAGATCATAGGCTGATTTAAAAAAAAGCTCAAATGTATGCCTTTTTGGCAAAAGTGGTTCTTTATTTTCAGCACACTTTAAATCAAAATAAAAAGAGATAATTTTAACTTCTAGAAATTTGGGTTTTAATTAAGTCTGGTTTTTTTTAGATCGAACCCGAAATTTTTTTATTGCAGGCAGATTTTTTTATGTATTAAATTTTTTTGATTATACAGTAGGAATAAATTAGTATGCAGATCATAGGCTGATTTAAAAAAAAAGCTCAAATGTATGCCTTTTTGGCAAAAGTGGTTCTTTATTTTCAGCACACTCTAAATCAAAATAAAAAAGAGATAATTTTTACTTCTAGAAATTTGGATTTTAATTAAGTCTGTTTTTTTTTAGATCGAACCCTAAATTTTTTTATTGCAGGCAGATTTTTTTATGTATTAAATTTTTTTGATTATACAGTAGGAATAAATTAGTATGCAGATCATAGGCTGATTTAAAAAAAAAGCTCAAATGTATGCCTTTTTGGCAAAATTGGTTCTTTATTTTCAGCACACTTTAAATAAAAATAAAAAAGAGATAATTTTTTCTTCTAGAAATTTGGATTTTAATTAAGTCTGTTTTTTTTTTTAGATCGAACCCGAAATTTTTTATTGCAGGCAGATTTTTTTATGTATTAAATTTTTTTGATTATACAGTAGGAATAAATTAGTATGCAGATCATAGGCTGATTTAAAAAAAAGCTCAAATGTATGCCTTTTTGGCAAAAGTAGTTATTTATTTTCAGCACACTTTAAATAAAAATAAAAAACAGATAATTTTAATTTATAGAAATTTCGATTTTAATTAAGTCTGTTTTTTTTAGATCGAACCCGAAATTTTTTTATTGCAGGCAGATTTTTTTATGTATTAAATATTTTTGATTATACAGTAGGAATAAATTAGTATGCAGATCATAGGCTGATTAAAAAAAAAAGCTCAAATGTATGCCTTTTTGGCAAAAGTGGTTCTTTATTTTCAGCACACTTTAAATCAAAATAAAAAAGAGATAATTTTAACTTCTAGAAATTTGGATTTTAATTAAGTCTGGTTTTTTTTTAGATCGAACCCGAATTTTTTTTATTGCAGGCAGATTTTTTTATGTATTAAATTTTTTTTATTATACAGTAGGAATAAATTAGTATGCAGATCATAGGCTGATTTAAAAAAAAAGCTCAAATGTATGCCTTTTTGGCAAAAGTGGTTCTTTATTTTCAGCACACTTTAAATCAAAATAAAAAAGAGATAATTTTAATTTCTAGAAATTTGGATTTTAATTAAGTCTGGTTTTTTTAGATCGAACCCGAAATTTTTTTATTGCAGGCAGATTTTTTTATGTATTAAATTTTTTTGATTATACAGTAGGAATAAATTAGTATGCAGATCATAGGCTGATTTAAAAAAAAAGCTCAAATGTATGCCTTTTTGGCAAAAGTGGTTCTTTATTTTCAGCACACTTTAAATCAAAATAAAAAAGAGATAATTTTAACTTCTAGAAATTTCGATTTTAATTAAGTCTGGTTTTTTTTAGATCGAACCCGAATTTTTTTTATTGCAGGCAGATTTTTTTATGTATTAAATTTTTTTGATTATACAGTAGGAATAAATTAGTATGCAGATCATAGGCTGATTTAAAAATAAACCTCAAATGTATGCCTTTTTGGTAAAAGTGGTTCTTTATTTTCAGCACACTTTAGATCAAAATAAAAAAGAGATAATTTTAACTTCTAGAAATTTGGATTTTAATTAAGTCTGGTTTTTTTTAGATCGAACCCGAAATTTTTTTATTGCAGGCAGATTTTTTTATGTATTAAATTTTTTTGATTATACAGTAGGAATAAATTAGTATGCAGATCATAGGCTGATTTAAAAATAAAGCTCAAATGTATGCCTTTTTGGTAAAAGTGGTTCTTTATTTTCAGCACACTTTAAATCAAAATAAAAAAGAGATAATTTTTTCTTCTAGAAATTTGGATTTTAATTAAGTCTGTTTTTTTTTAGATCGAACCCGAAATTTTTTTATTGCAGGCAGATTTTTTTATTTATTAAATTTTTTTGATTATACAGTAGGAATAAATTAGTATGCAGATCATAGGCTTATTTAAAAAAAAAGCTCAAATGTATGCCTTTTTGGCAAAAGTGGTTCTTTATTTTCAGCACACTTTAAATCAAAATAAAAAAGAGATAATTTTAAATTCTAGAAATTTGGATTTTAATTAAGTCTGGTTTTTTTTAGATCGAACCCGAAATTTTTTTATTGCAGGCAGATTTTTTTATGTATTAAATTTTTTGATTATACAGTAGGAATAAATTAGTATGCAGATCATAGGCTGATTTAAAAATAAAGCTCAAATGTATGCCTTTTTGGTAAATGTGGTTCTTTATTTTCAGCACACTTTAAATCAAAATAAAAAAGAGATAATTTTAACTTCTAGAAATTTGGATTTTAATTAAGTCTGGGTTTTTTTAGATCGAACCCGAAATTTTTTTATTGCAGGCAGATTTTTTTATGTATTAAATTTTTTTGATTATACAGTAGGAATAAATTAGTATGCAGATCATAGGCTGATTTAAAAAAAAAGCTCAAATGTATGCCTTTTTGGCAAAAGTGGTTCTTTATTTTCAGCACACTTTAAACGTAAATAAATAAACAGATTTCAGATAATTTTCCTTATTAACTTTTTGATTTTGCTGGGTACCATTAGATGGTACTGGCTAGTTCTTTTCTCAGGGTTGATCTTGCGTTTCGTCTTTTATCATTTTCTCGTACTTTTTGGCTTTACTATTCTGACAAAGCCCCAAAACTGGTCATTCGACCATCTTTATGTAATGCATGACTCAAATCGCTGGAGGAAGAAAACTAGAATTCCCCTAAAAAGCCTAAAAAACCACCTATAAAACCTCTTTTTACCTAAAAAACCTAAATAGCTATCTTTACAAGAAGCATGTGCATCGGGTTTTGGCCCTCAGGCGCGAGTCTAAAAAAACACAGAGAAAAATGCAACGTTAATGTTCTTAGCCAGTTACTCATAAAGTAAAGTAGATTAGTCTGAATCTCTCAGCAATTGGAGGGTGCAAAAGAGTAGTACAAAAAGAAGCACTTGGGAAGGTTGAGCAGAGGTCCTGTCCGTAATTTCTAGATTTTTCTTGGTTTTTTCACTGGTTGTGAATTGCGACGTTTTTCTTCGTTGTTCAACGTTTTGCCATGCTTAGCCAGTACAGTGTCAGAATAATATTTCACCAATCCAAAATTATTTTTATTTAGTGTAATCACCGAACAATTAGAAGGCCTTTTGCTATTCTTGCCAAACTCATTGCTTTTCAGTTGCGGGAAATAACTCAACTGGTAAAAATAATGGCTCTGGATATATTGTCAATGTTATCTTTTGTTACTTATTAAAAAAAAAACAAAAAAAAACTGAGACCACACTGACTAAGCTTAATAAAACGAGAAAATGTAGAACAACGAAGAAAAACAGCGTAATTCACAGCCAGTAAAAAAGAAGAAAATTGCAAATATTTCAGCCGAGACCTCCCCTGAGCCGTTCCTAGTGCTACTTTTGCATCTTCCGTTTGTTGAGTGATTAGTCTAATCGAATTTCCCTTATTAGTAACTGGCTAAGAGTACTAAGTTGGATTTTAGTCTTTTTCCAATATCCCTGTCTGATGATGAAAACCTGTTGCAAACGTCTCTTGTTAAATCCAATTCTCCGCAGATCTCTCTTGGAATACCCACCTTGATCAGGTGAGATCCTCCTGCGCAAGAAAACTGGGGATAACCCTTCGCTACAAAAACCTTCTACCGCTCAATTCGATCATCCCACTTTACAAGGTTTGGGGTCAGACCCATTGCCGAGTATGGATGCCTGCTGTATGCTGGTGCTCCGAGAGCGTTGCTGGCACCACTCCAAAAGATTCAAAATAGGACAGATTTAGTCGTTCGTCATGAATGTCTCCAGTCGCTTAGTGAGGTTTGATGAATTGTCGATGGCTGTTTTCTACACCCACTTAAATTCACCTCCTTCTCTAGAGTTTTCTCATATTGTGCCTCCAGTTGTCCCTCCTTCTCTAGAGTTTTCAATTCACCTCCTTCTCTAGAGTTTTCTCATATTGTGCCTCCAATTGTCCCTCCTTCAGAGTTTCCAATTCACCTCCTTCTCTAGAGCTTTCTTATATCGTGCCTCCAATTGTCCCTCCTTCTCTAGAGTTTCCAATTCACCTCCTTCTCTAGAGCTTTCTCGTATTGTGCCTCCAATTGTCCCTCCTTCTTTAGAGTTTCCAATTCACCTTCTTCTCTAGAGCTCTCTCATATTGTGCCTCCAATTGTCCCACCAACAAGACAGACACAGAGACACACACCTCGGTCCAATTATCTTGAGGCTGGCAAGCCGAGAACAGAATACTTGAAGAACAGCTTCATCAGACGTTGCACTTCGATCTGGAATGATCTTCCTGATGAAGTAATCCCCAAAAGTTCCTACGTTGACTCTTTCAAAAGAAGATTCAATAATCATCTAAAAACCTCGGTGAAAGACTAGCGGCAAATCAGATATTTAATTTTACCTGGCGTCACGAATTTAGAAAAAATAAAATAAAGATGGTTGTTTAAGTTGAATAAGGACCTTCTACCCCCAGAGTGCATAAAGACAGACAAATGAATAGCTTGAGGGTTTTGTCAGGCGTTGTCCTGCCATTTTTTATTTTAGAAGATTGCTACCAAACGGCAAAATTAAATCAAGCGGCTTAGACATTATTTTATAGGCCATACATAGAAAACTAGAGACCTTAAAAGAAGTTTTACAAATAGAGAAATTTCAAGATAAAACTCGAAATTCTCTCAAACATCGCGCCATTTCAAATCATGTTTTCTTGATTTTTTCTTTCACAGGAATTTTTTTTTACTTTGGTTTCAATGTTTTAAAACCATTTTCTTGGTCCGAAGATTATTCGTGAAAATTATCATCTTTTCTCGCCGGAATTGTTTAATTTTATTCACAATACATAAGCTCTTGAAAAAATTATGTGAATATTTTGAAGAATTTCATTCCTAGAAAACGATGGCTTTACTCCAGTATCAAAGCATTTAGTAGAAATATTTGAAATTCTGAATTTATTTATTCTGAAGAATTTTTATGCTAGTCATGGGCTTATAAACAACTGAGATATTCTGTGATTCTGAAGGAAACATGCTAAATAAATAAAAGTAAGACCGTTAAATTGCTTATTTCATGTTCTTTTCAAATAGCATGATCATCTTTCTGACAGTGCCCCCCTCCCCTGATGGTCCTAGATGGGGCCCTAATGAAATATATATCCAGTAATTGAATCTGGTGATACGTCATAGGTATTTTGCTAAAACAGATTTCTGCGCTCTCGATTTGATAAAATTTAGTTTCACCTGTGATTGATTGCAATATTGGATTAAAATTTAATAGAATCAAACTGCATATTATAAAATGAGAATTCCATTGATGTATTGTCTTCTTTTAGTTCTAAATATACTTTTAGGGCTGTAATAATCTAATTGTGTTGCTTCTATTTATTTAACATGTTTCTTTCAGAAGTGGCCAACCTCTAAATATTTATCTAAAATTTTGTACAATCCTTTAGTCTTCTTTCTCTCAGTTCGGTTTAAACATAGTTTTTTTTATATTATTATTCAAAAACAGACTATAATATTGAAAATATACAAAATCCTTTTCTAAAGCATATTTTAAATTCTTCTTTTCTTTTTTTTATCCAGCGGTATTTGGTCCTTCTTTCCTCGTTTCCTCTTCTTTTTCGTTTTCTTGATGATGTGTTGGTGATACTTCTTGTAATCGATAGAATCAGGCCGGCTATTGTTTTCTTTTCGTACTCCTGAAAGAAAAAAAAAACAATCCTGTCTCTTTCTTGTATTTTACTCTAAGACTCCCGGGTTAATTGTCATCTAATTCATCCCTATTTCACTATTATTTCCTTCACCTTACTACTTATCTATCTTACCTCTTACTCGACATTCCATAGCTTTCCACTTTTCTAATTCCTCATATACATAATTTTTTATCTCCTAGTACATTTTATCTACCATTGTAGATAAAATGTCTACCAATAAACATTGTTAATAAGAATAAAAAAACTAGCAATAAAACGAACTGTAGGGAAGGAGCGACCCGGCTCAATAGTAACCGAAACTCTAAAAAACAGGTCAAATTTTTGTGCTGATTTCAAATATGTAAGTTTCATTAAGTTTAGGCTTACCCATCAAAGGTTACGAGTCTGAGAAACTTTGCCTAATTTTCGAAAAAAGGGGGAAAGCCCCTAAAAGTCAGGCTTGAAGCTCCTATCGAAAAAAATGTTTTTTGTTTTTTTTTTGCCAGAAGAAAGATCACGAATGCGTGTTTATTTGCTTTTTTTCTATTTTTTTTTCAGCGGTGATCGTATCAACCCAGTGGTCCTAGAATATCGTGAGAGGGCTCATTCGAACGGAAATTAGAAGTTCTAGTGTCCCTTTTAAGTGAAAAAAAGATGGGAGTGTAACTAGGCCCTCTCCCCGCTCCCCTTTTTTCTCAAAATAGTCCGATCAAAATTTTGAGATAGCCATTTTGTTCAGAATAGTTGAAGGGTCGGATAACTATGCCTTTGGGGATAGCATGACCCCCCACGGCTCAAGGGGAAATGTCTTTAAGTTACAAAATTAGCCCATTGTTTACGTATAATATTTGTCAATGGGTAGTATGCATACATTTTCTATGGGGGAGGGGGGTAATTTTCTACTGGTGGGATAATTTTCCGGGGGGATTATTTTTCATGGGAGTGAAGTTTCCATAGGGTGAATTTTTCAGGGGAAATTTTACACTAGGGGTATTTGCCAGAATTCCTATACGAAATTCTTCTTTTGTCTTGCTTTCTTATTGCTGACTCAATTTTACGCGTGGAGATGTCAGGGGTGATTGTCCGGGGTAAATTCTCACCAGGATTGAATTGTCTCGAGAAAAAATCCGTGGGGAAGAGGGATTTTTCCGTGGAGGTGTAGTCAGATTTCTTGGCCTTACTCAGGGGCACAGCTACAGTATTTCTATTGGGGGTGGGTGGGCTTTTTTTCAGCCAGATTCACCACTAATGCTACAGTAAATATCCTCCCTCCAATTCCCCCAGCCCCATGCCCAGCACAGGATGCTCAATATCATAATTGAACCAAGGTCTATTCTAGTAGCTCCGGGTATCGCGCTATTCATTTGCTCGTATGGATTTTGAATAAGTAAGGTTTAATGTGTTATGCTAAACTTTTAACATACATGATTTATTGAAATATTATTTATGATTTTTATTAAATTGATTGTTTTGTAGGTTCACCGATTTATATTAATGAATAGCATTGATATCAGCAGGCCGCACAAAGCCGAAACAAAAAATAACAGGCAGTGCAATAGAGCTGTCTAAACAAAGATATTGTATAAGTCAAAGTATTAATACAGATTGTGTAGTATCATATTGTGACATATTCACCAGATTTAAATAGCGACCGTATTTCAAATTTGAAAGTATTCGAAAAACAAAGTTAGAATTACTAACTTATCTGTTGGGCATTGTTTGACAAAGCATATCCAGAAAATCCGAACAATTCTTGGCATTATTGCGGCAGAAACCCTGAGCTAATTAAAAATGCCAGGGATGCCAATTGAAGAGAAATTGACTCTTGGAGTTTGAAAAATTACCTTCCCCTTTGTATCTTTGCTTATAAAAACGAATTCTATAAAAATGACACCAGAGTATTTTTTGTGTGTAAATCAGGGCATGGGGGGTATACATTTCCAGAGAAGGGCTCCGCTGAATGTCGTTTTTATGTCTGTAATTCCCTTTACAAGCAAAGTTCGGTCTCCTAGTGCTGCATGATAAAACTGATAACAATAGAAAAAGATAATGGGTTGGTACTGCTTATACGTGCACACAAAATTTCTAAATTCTGAGAAAAATGTACATATTTCGTTTAAATTCACTTTATTCTATTCTCAGTAGACATTTCGTACAGTATCCTGATGCAGAGATAAATGTCCCACAAGTAGCGCTGGAGTTGTGAATTGCGACTAACTTCAGTCATAATTCTTAGCGAATGTCAATTTTTCTTCTTTTTTTTTTTGAGCTGGTTAAAAGAAATATTAAGAAAAATGAAAATAGCAAGAAGTCAGTATGCTGTTATACACAGATGTAGTTCTACATATATGGCTCAGTATTTAAATCCGAAACGTAAGGAATAGGACGTTATCAGTGCTTATTAGGCATTTCAATGACAAATAATAGAATCGGAGTTTCAATTAAATACTGGAAATAAAAACAAAAACAATTAAATTACTCCTGGAGCGGATCCTCCTTGCCAAATTCTATGACCAAACTACAAGCAATTTGACCTATTTAGTTATTAATTAAAAAAAACTTTCCGCAAAATAAGTTTTTCAAAGAAAAGTAAATAACTCCATTAAACTAAAAATGGGAAAAAATAGAATCAAATAATCTACCAAGCTTAAAACTACCACAAATCAGCATTAATAAATAACTGAAACCAAGAACGAACAGAAATTACAATCAATAACCGAGTCAAACTCAAAACGAGCGGAAAGTAACATGAGTAGGGCTCACTACCCCTATGCCTTCTCAAGGATAGAACATAATTTGCACATTACTGAAAAAAGAACAAATGAATGTGCAATGTCAATAAGTAAACGTCTGCTGATATTTATTCCTTACAATATTAACAGTTTTTGATTTATTAAAGCTGTAAAAGTGAAACATTTAATTTCTTGTTCGGTAACTTGCAAATTATGTTCTTTTCTTGAGGTTGAATTCTGTCCCAATTCTTTAAAAACGACTCCCAAAACACTGTTCTTTTTATTAGAACAAAAAGAAGTTTCTTTAAGGTACTACAATACTTTTGCATAAAGAGCGAGGTGTTGAGGAGGAGCAAATCCCCTCATATACGTAATAATTTCTGTTCGTTTTAAGTTTTAATGTTGCTCTTCGCTTTCAGATGAAGAAACTTTTTTTTGTATTTAATCCTCTAGTAATAATCTATATTTAATACTGATGAATTTTTATATTTAATTAAGAAAACTGGGCTAGCTGCTGCTTTCACACTGCTGTAGTGTTATTTGTTATTTTATCTTTGTATAGGCGGTTACTGATAGATGTTCTTTTATCCTATTGCTTAAAAATGAATCCTTAAATTCTATTTAGTTCAAAATTATTTTTAATTTAGTGTTTTTTAAACAGGATAAAGTTATTAGGAAGGTTTCTCATTCTGGTTGAAAAGAGTCTCTTGGTTATCTTCCAGTAATAGGTCTATATTAATAATAATTCAATTCCGATATTTAATGACTCTTGAATTGAAGTTATCAAGTATTTTGCAGTAGGTTGCATAGGTTGCATCAAGACATGGCTAATTGTAAACATGAGAAAAGCCAAGACAGATTGTCCAAGTAATTGAAAAGCAAAATGTTTAAATGGCTGGGGGCACGGGTAAATGGCGAAAGTATGCATGACTCTTATCTCTGATATATATTTAAATAAGAATCTTAGGCTAGCCGATGCTTTCACGTCACTGTAGTATTATTGTATCTTTGCCTTTGTGTTTTGCTTTGTGCTGTAGCGTTGTTTGTTATTTTATCTTTGTCTAGACCTAGTTTTGGAGCTCGTCTTCACATGGACCAAGTCAAATATATATAATATATATATATATATATATATATATATATATATATATATATATATATATATATATATATATATATATATATATATATATATATATATATATATATATATATGTATATATATGTATATATATATATATATATTTATATATTATAAAACCATTGAACCCAAATTTTTTTTGCAGAATCTTGTGTCTATTCTTGTTACTGTTAGTTTGGTTTAAGCCTTATTAAAAAAAAAATAATAATAGAAAATAACGTCCCATGAAAATAGATTATCATTTGTAGCGCTACCTATGGACACGTTGTGTACGTCACAAAATGACGTAGTCAGTTTACAGCATAGCTCAATGAGATTTATTAATGCAACCGGGTACCTGGTTTATCCTCTGGCGGTAAAATTTATCATTTTTGTTAGTTGTTGAGTAGAAAGTGAAGTGAACACAGAAAGGGATAGAAGTTCTATTGATGTATTTTTTTAAAGTTGGAATTTATATATTTCGAGTTTGATTGGTTTTGTAAATGGAAGCATTTTTTCTAGTGAAAACGAGTTCAAAGCTCCCGAGGCTCCAGGTTTTAACCGGCGGCCTGATATGGGGTCAATGAGTGGATTACGGCTAGCAGAAGGTAATCCAGTGTTAACTAGTGTAGTACGTGGTGCAAAACCAAAGTTAAAATTAGAACCTTGTGACGTGTCCGAACCTAACACAACAATGAATAGTGGAACCTCTTTCACCTCTTATACTGACCTCAATCTGAATGGATTTGATTTTGAATTGTTTCCAACATCGACTTGGGATTTAAATTTAACTGGGGCTGAGGAAGACCCCCCGCCTATGCCCTCCTTAACTCCTCTTGGCCCACCCTCAACTCCTACTCAGTTTGATGGAAATGGAGGCATGTGGAATAGTCCTGCTAGACCTTCGTCCTTATCTAGGCCCAATTCTCGACAGAGTTCTACTACTCCAAGACCCCCCAGTGTACCTGCATTTAGCCCAGCTGGAAATCTAACAGGTATGGTTTTGAATTAATTTAGTGATTTTGCTGCAAGATTCCTTTTTTGAATTAAGACTCTTTATATGCCTAAGAAAAGAGCAAAACCATTTGGTTCTCATTCAACACTTGTTCTAAATGTAATATTTATTACCATAAAAATTGAAACCCCCTCTCCTCCATTTGCTGCAGGAAATCCACCACATGGCTAATATGGGAGTAAAGTTCATTTGTGATGCAAATGAATATTATGTTTATATTCAGGATGCAATTCTGGGTATATATTTGCACATTAGGGGGGTGGGGGTATATATTCTGTGAATATATAGGTTCTAACAAATTCATGAATTTCTAGAAAAACTGGAAAAACAAGGATAGAAATGAAGATTAAGGCTCTCCCCCTGCTAAATATGTTAACTAGGATTATCAATTAAGAATTGTTTTCTTAATATGTTTCCTTATGTCCAGCTGGACTTCTAGGCTTAAAATACTGGTTGGTCAGTTTGCTAATTCAAAGATTTGTATATACATACACTGTCAAATTAGCCATCTGGTGGTATCCCTTTGATGCATATGCTAGGATAAAAGACCAGTAGCCAATTGAGCAATATTATGTAAAACTAAAACCCTCACACCTTGTTACCAAAGAGGAATTGAGAAGAATTGTATACATCAGTAAATAGTTAAAAATCTAAGCTATGCATCAATATGGTTAGTACTAAAATTCTTTAAGATCAAACACTTGAAATTATTAGTTAAATTGGCTTATCTACAAGGACCTCTTTTTAAAAACAACAATTATCCTATTTTCATGTATATATCCTTTAAGTGTTCCAGTTTTATCCACATATTAACAGAAAGCTGATTTTCTTCTAATTCTAATCATGTAACTTTTATTGCTTGATATTTATTCTATAAAACACTAATATAAAATATATTTTTTTCTTTTCAATTGCCAGCCAAAAAGAGACCACATTTTCAATTTATGCTGACAAATTATTGGCCGAAATTTCACAAATAAGGTGGGGTTCTTGTTACTACCCTCACATTGCATCATGCTGTAGTAAAATAAGGGCAGTCCGAAAACCCGTCTCTATTTCCTGGAATGCCAAAAAAAGAGGTCTTTTACCCTATGTTCATGATTTGATCATTCTACTTTATAGCTGATAGGGTAGCCTAAGTCGTACAGCCTATTTTAGCCCACAGTGTGCATGGATGTAAAGAATTCCCTATCCCATTACAGGTTGAGTGGCATCAGTGGGGGGGGGGGGGTATATGCCTCCTCTATTTTTGGAAAAAGACCTTTTGGAAGAAGTTTAACTAAAAATATTTTTTTTGTTTTTTTTCATTGAAAAAAAGACAATTTTGTCCCATTAGATTTTGAACAATACATTTACCCCCCCCCCCCCAGGTTTTCGTGAATTGATGCACCTGTACAGATCAGTTCTGGTCTTATTATGCTAATTAGCGGAAGTTCTAGTTGAAACAACTTAATGACGATTCCTTATGTTAATGTTTGGACATAAAATGTTATACTTGATTTGCTTATATTTAAATACTCTGTGTCAGGTTATAGATAATTTTGGAGACCACACTGCCTTTCCATGACGATAAAATAAAAGTTCAAAATGGGGATAAAATCATTTTTAACAGACAGTGTATTGAAATTCACAAAAATACCAGATATTTCGGTCACATATACAGTGATCGTCATCGGTTTTACTACTGATCAGGAGCGAATCTACAGCATTTTCATCGGGGGGGGGGGCAAGAGGGGTCAAGATCCAGATATTCAAGTAGCATGGTCTGTATAATAGATTTTTCTCCACATTATTGGAGGGGAAAATACGTGAGAAAATACTAGCGGGATTGAGCCACACTTTTCGTAAAGACTCGCTGTTTGAAATACAGTCAGTCAGCCAGGTGTCAAACAATTCGTAGGCAATTGCTCTGGAAAACATCTAGCAATTCTACATCCGCTTTTTGAAGCGCACATGCTTCAGATCCATATTTGACCACTGTCATCACTGTAGTTCCCAAAATTTTAATCTTGGCTTGCAGACTTATCTTCCTATTCTTACAAACTTTTTTCAAATGTGAAAAAAACACCCTGAGCCTTGACTATTTTATTTTTAACATCTTCACTGTTCCCACTCTCTTTACTAATAATACTACCAAGATAAGCTGCCCGCCTGATCAATCTTTTCATCACCCAACGTCACCTTTTCATCTTCACTTAGCTTTAGTGACTTAGTCTTCCTAACATTAATTTTCAAACCAATTCTAGCACCCTGAACTCGCAAAACCTCTAAAACTTCATTCATTTTGCTCACACTTTTGTCTAGAATGCTTAAATCATCTGGATAATCCAAGCCCAGGAGACTTTTTCCTCCCCATTTGATTCCGTGGTCTCCCATTGCCTTTCCTGTGCTCCTTAAAACAAAGTCCATCAAAATAATCCATATAAGGGGGGATACAACACAGCCCTGCTTAACTCCTGATTTAATATAAAACCAGCTTCTACCCTCATTTCGTACCTTAACCTCAGAAGAGTTATTCTCGTAAGTCGCACTAATCGATTTGTTGTCTTTGTCTGGTATACTAAACAAAAATATGACCTTTACTGGAGCCCTTTTATCAACAGAATCGAACGGTTGCTCCTGGTGTATAACAGTGAACACCATATTTGTTTGAAAACTCTGGCATTTCTCAATTATTAGCCTAAGAGTGAAAATTTGGTCGACACATCCTATATCTTTTCTAAAACCACATTGTTCTTCTCTTAAAACTTTGTCTACGGCATATCTCAGTCTAAAAAGTATCATATTACTAAGTAATTTACTACCTACAGAGACCAGACTAATGCCTCGATAATTACCACACTCACTTTTATCACCTTTCTTATAAAGTGGCTTAATTAAGGTTTTCCTTAAATCGTTAGGTACTTCCCCTTTTTTAAAAATCCTATTCATAATCTTCAATAACTTATTTCTGACCTCAGATCCACCATATTTGAGAAACTCATTTACCACCCTATCAGCACCTGGAGCCTTATTATTCTTTAATCCTTTTAGTGCTGTTGCTAATTCCTCCTCACAAAACAAATCTTCCTTCACATCCAAAGTATCACAAACTTTTCATTTTCCTCTATATTTTTTCCTGCAACTCTATCTCGGTTAAGCAAGTTCTCAAAATGTTCGGCTCGTCACTCTTTAGTTTTTTCCTTATCACTAATTGCCACCCCATTCCTATCTTTAATTACGACAAGTCTGGATTGACTAGTACCTCTAAATTTGTTAACGTTCCAGTAGAAAATTTTACTATTATGCCGTCGAGCTACATCTTCCAGGTCCTCGGCAATTTTATCCATGGCCTCCACTTCACACCTCCTTAGTTCATATTTGAATGCTTTCTCCACTTTCTTTACATTTCTTTTGTTTTCATACAATCTATCACTCGGATAATTCTTGTACAAGTCCTTTCTATTAAACATAAAGGTTTTTCACTAATATTCTTAGCTGTAGTTTTAGCTTTCTTCCCTAAGATACCTTCAGTAACTTCACTAATTATTTTTCTAAAATTATTCCGATCATCTTCCATATTATAAAATTTTAAACTCTCAAGTTTAGTATTCAACTGTTCCTGGAAAGTTTCTGTCAAGTTCTTATCTTGGAGTCTTCCAACATCATAACTTCCCGGGATGTAGTTACTCTTCCGAAATGTCAGTTTTAAATTAACCTTTGACACTACTAGATGGTGATCTTTACTTTTAACATCAATAACAGCACTCCTATATACCCTATTTTCTTGTATTGATCCTGCCAGTCTTCGGTTAACGATATCATAATCAATAAGGTTCGCTGTCTTACCATCCCGTGAATACCATGTTAACTTATGAGCCATTTTATTACCAAACACCGTATTGGTTATAACTAGATTGCTATACCTACAAAATTGCAAAAGTCTGTATCCATTACTGTTTTCTTTTCCTACACCAAATTTACCTAGGCTGGGATACCATCTATCCCTATTTCTACCAACCTGGGCGTTAAAATCTCCCAGTAATAACATTATATTTCTACCTGGGAGCCTGTCTATTTGCTCCTATAACTGTAAGTAAAATTCATCTGAGTTACTAGTATCTCCGTCAGTCGGTTCTACAGGAGCGTATACTACTATAACTGAAACCCTGAACTTTCTAGTCATAAAATGGGAAATTAGTATTCAATTAATAATACCTTCCCATCCTAACACAAGACTTACCAGCTTTTTTATTCATTGTCAGCCATACCCCTTGTCAATGTACCCCATCCTTCCCGACTGAGTAAAAATATTTTATATAACATAATTCCAGACTTCCTGTCCCTGGGGTATGAATTTCTGAAATTACTAAAAAGTCCAATTCGAATTGTCTGAATTCGTCAGTCAAAATGTCGATATGATAGTCATTTTTTAATTTCGTAACATTCCAAGTTCCAATTTTCATGTTCTTTAAATCATTGAAATTATTTTCGCCCCAGGAAAAGCAATGATCAGTGCAGGACGGGGATCACATATCTTCTCAAGTCTACACCGAAGTGCTTAAGCTGGCTTAGAACCGGACAGCAAGAAATCCCTGGGACCTCCATGAATGGAGGCTTTGTGCAATCCTGGGCTAATCTTGGTCACAACATGGTTTTCAGCACTTGGCGATGCTCTTCTATCAACAAGAGTCAAAATCCTGCACAGACATTCTCAAGCCTATTACCTCCGAATCATTATATATTCATGCCTAAAAATATTATGCTACTACGGGGAGGCAACCCATAGTAGATAAATTAGCTAGGAAGAGGTTTTTCAGCCCAAAGACGCCCATCAAAACATACCAAGCCCAGAAGAATTGTCCATTAGTCAGAATCCCGTGCGAATGCTGTGTCGTTTACTAGGCTATAATTTCCTCGAGGGGCGCCACTCCTCCATTGGTGTAAGCCGTGGTGTTATTTTAGAAAACTTGGGGGGGGGGGTCGTTTTTTAAGTGAAGATGCCAAAAACTGAATTTTCAATGAAAATACACCCTCTCCTTCAGTAAAAATAATGTTTCTTTCTAAGTCTAGGTGGTGGACATCCCCTCCCCACCTTTCATTGACACTACTCGGTGCGTCAGATTAAGAAGTTCTCTAGCCTGCGTTCACTTTACTTCAACAGGGTAAAGTTGGTCGAGAACGACAGGTGGGGGGTAATTGACAAGAAACATCTAAGGTGCATCTGAATCATTCATTAGAATGTTATTTGTACAGACACTCACAGTTCTTCCGTTCTTCTTCAAGAGATCTTAGGATGACTGCATTTTGTGAAGATATTTTTTTTTCCCCCGAAACAGATTTCTTAGGTTTCACGATACTGAAGAAATTACAAGTTTATACTTGTAACTACTTTCGCCCAATTTTATTCGCTATAAGATCATTTTAGTGTTAAACATTTTTCCTGGCTTAAATCCTTATACACTGTAACAAGGGCAGCGATTCACAAAAATGTAGGGGGGGGGTAGTAGCGGTTTTAGACTTCATAATCTGGTAGGGGGGGAGAGCCGCTATTGGGGCCGCTACTCTAGAGCCGCTACTGGGTAGGGGGGGGGGGGGGTAATTATATTTTTTTAATGTAGATAAAAATGGAATTTTTCAAAATCTTGCTGGGGGGAGATAATAGTGGTTTTTTCGACCTTTTTCAGTGACAAACAAAATGTATTTTTCAACTCCAGAGGGGGGGGGGGCAACTCGACACCTTAGCAGTTAAAAAATTTTGTTGTGCGTTTGTTTCCTGCACGCAAAGTATCCATTTTGTACTTCAACGACGCTACGCCGAGCCCGACTTCCCACTTTGGTCTCACGTAGTTTTGTATTTCTATTAGTCGTCTACTGGAGATGGTTCTCTTAATGGTTCCAACAGTTTGGGAGGCGTTAATGACTTCTCTAGTGTGTGACCGTAGTTTGAACTGGTTGTCTATTTCAAATACCAAGATTTCTCCCATCTCAAATTTATTCCAGAAACTTTGCATAGTTAGCAATTGTGTATCTGTACCCTTTGATATTTTGGGGTTGAACATAACTCCACAGTCAATTCACGTTTCCAATATTCTCTTGGTCTTCCTGGATGAGACTACATCTAATATCTGTGTCATAGCCCAGCCGCATTTGAGTCATCCGCGTAAAGGGCAATTATACTGTTGAGCTTGCATGATGTATCATTTATGTTGCAGTTAGACTATGTGGGGCCCAATACTGTATACTGTGGAACTCTGTTTACAATATCATCGTGATTGGTATATTGGAATCACAGTTTATATAATTATCCAGTAAGTTTACCGCAGATGATTTCTGGCTCTTCATTCTCGGTGCGAAGAAAAAGCTCCTCCCACTTATTTGTGCACTTATTGTCCACTTATTGGTGAGCCGGCCAAGTGGTTTTGTCAGTACTTGTTCCGTAGGTAATTATTCTTTGTCTACCCGTGAAAAGATCTAATGCCGCTTATGTGTATACGTTCTCTGGAGCACTCGCACCTCGGTCCGGGTTTTTATAATGGGTGAGATAGGGAAAGATCATACTGCTAATTATATAAACTGTGATTGGAATATAAGACTTGTTTACTAGACGTACTCTTTGATTTCGATTCGATAAAAGAATTTGCTGTAGCAAATAGAGATGTATTTTTTGTTTTATCTCATTCTAATCGCCGTTAAAACGGGATTGTACTCTTTTTTCTTGATGCTCTGTGGAAAAAAGCAAGAAACTGTCAGGTAGCGTCAAATCACGAAAATTCAGGGGGGGGGGTTAACTTGTTTTTTTTTCATTTTTTAAATGGAGATATCGAAAAAAAGGTATTCTTCAACGAAAATTCCCCAAGTTTTCAGTCTCAAGAAACTGAAATAATTAAATTCGAACCGAGTCATCAAAGAGTAGTGTTTTTAGCATTGTGCATCAGGCACGTCTACGATTATTTTACGGAAAGAAAAAATAAAAAAAAATAAATAAATAAAAATGTGCGGGTTGAGTATCGCCGATCTCGCGCCTTAAGGTCGTATCTGACACTTTCAAACTTTGGGATAATTGTCAAAAATCGTTTGCTAAGCTGTTCTCAAAGGGAGGATTAGCCGAGCAATGGTTGTTCTATCACACTTTGATCCGCCTGATCTACATTGCCCTATTGACCCCCTTCCCATTGAAAACACCATAGCAAGTGGTTTTTACTAACTATTTCCGAAGTTAGAAAATATCGAACCCAAACTTAAGGCTTGATACCAACAATATGGGACAAATTTCGAGACTCCAATTGGAAGGCACGGTCCCTGAGGCCGTCAACCTGTGCACGTTCCTGGCACGCATGGCAGTTTTCTGTACTGAGTTTCTATGTGTAGGCTAACTAGTTGTTTTAATGAAATAAATTCTTTTTAACCCCATGAGTTTTTAGTTGATCTTTGGGAGTCAGTTATGTTAATGTAGTCTAATATATCTGAAACAATTGTTTATGAATTTGTGCAATTTCGGCTGAGAGCCAACAACAGGTAAACTCAACGTGTTGCCAATAACCAGAATTCAAGGAAGTGTTGTGTAATACTTCTTGCTGTATTTAGGTTAGGTTCCAATATGTTCTTTTGTCAATATATATAAACATATATATATATATATATATATATATATATATATATATATATATATATATATATATATATATATATATATATATATATATATATATATATATATATATATATATATATATATATATATATATATATATATATATATATATATATATATATATATATATATATATATATATATATATATATATATATATATATATATATATATATATATATATATATATATATATATATATATATATATATATATATATATATATATATATATATATATATATATTATCATCGCCTTTATTTTAAATTTGCAAAGTATTTAAGGGAACTTCTAACTTGGACAAGTAACTCTTTTCTGCAAAGAAAGTATCAATTGGTTAACCCAGCTGGGGTTATTGAGAAGCGTATGTGATTTCATATATATATATATATATATATATATATATATATATATATATATATATATATATATATATATAGGTACTGTTCTATTCTCTGTAAAACACGCGTCGAGAAAAGCAAAGCTCAGATAGCCATAACCCGGTAATTGCCTATCTGACGCTGTATAACAAAGGGTTTCTCACTCCGGGAACTATATTTAAACTTTAGTTTTTTGGGGTTTAGAGGGAAAAAAGTAACCTAGGTTAGGTTAGGTTACGTATTATGCTATATTTGACCCTCACCCCCCCCCCCCTGATGTGCAAATATATAGCCGAAATTTGTTTCTAAGCCATTATATTTTTATCCTACTTTGTTTTACTTCATTAGCATTAACCATACTTCACTTCTCGCGTGTTTTAAAGATTTTTGTACAGTACCGGTTTGTCTTTTTTCAGGCTACATATTTTTCAGAACGTTGTAAAATTTTCAACTTTTTGTATTGCATTGCTTTGACGACTTGATGCTTTACGTTGCACCTCTTATCAGCGTCGACTCCATGATTTTTTTTGGAGGGGGGGGGGGTCAAATGCATTTTTTTCGTGGGGGGGGGGGGTTACGAAAAACTTTAAAAACGCATGACAAATTTGTTTATATTCATTTTTGCTACGTTTTTACGAGTCCGACAAATATTTGGAAGAAGGATGTTCAGAAAACCTACCCCCTCCCCACCCCCTTGATACGGCCCTGCCTCTTATACAGGTAGGGATTTAAGCAAGGGACTCCATTCGACAATCCCAATTTTTTTTTGCATATCTTATCCAAATTATTAGATAACATTTAAAAGCAAGAGTACGTACCTGTATACAGAAAAACTGAAAAATGTGCTTTTGCAATTATTTACGAACGGCATTTTACCCGAGGGCTATTTTTATAGGAATCAAAGGCACGACACAGATTTTTGACATCAAAAGGTCGAGTCCAGATCTGTTTTCAATTAAGTTTAAATTAAGAATATAATTTTTATTGATTAAAGATTGAACAAGTCAATTGCTGAGTTTAAGGGAAATGGCTAAGAAAAATAATAGAGGCTGGATTTTGTGAAATTTTGGTGTCAACCCAGAGTTATGTTATGTCTTTAGAATGGAAGAATAAAACAAATTGACACCAAGTGTTTTGTTTAGGCTATATCGAATCTCTACGATTGAGCTACCCTCTTGCTCTCCCTTGTCGCCACGTCTTTTTCTTTTAGTTATTGCTTATACTTAGGATCACAGTTCATATAATTAGCAGTATGATCACTCTCTATCTCACCCATTATAAAAACCCGGCCCGGGGTGCGAGTGCTCCAGAGAACGTTTTTGCAGATATAGCCGTCGGCAACGTCATATTAGTGGGAATGCAGGTTAGTCTGTTTCCGATTGTTTCCGTCAACGTGCATTTAAAAAAACGGAAACAGACTAACCCACATTCCCGCTAATGTAGAAATAAATGGGGGGAGCTTTTTGTTTGCACCGAGAACGAAGACCAGAAATGATCTGCGATAAGCTTACTGGTATATTCTGTCTACTGTGCTTAGGATTAAGCAGTATTTTATTAAGGACGAGGCTAAGAGCCACGGTTTCTTTTAAGGATGTGGAACCAGAATCGCAGCAAAAAGCTAATATATATCCCGTCATAATAAAAGCATAATTTTTCCTTTTTCGGCCAACCGTCTAGGGCTAAACGGAAACGGTCGTCCTCGGTTGGGATGGGAGGTGGTTGTAAGGAAAGATTTAAGGGAAGTGGGAACTTCCTGGAAGGGTGTAAAGAGGGAGGCTTTGAATAGATTGGGATGGAGGAGCTGTGTTGGCATTAGGTGGCTTGGTCCTCCGGTGATTTGTTAGTAGTAGTGTATTTCAGGCCATAAGGCTATCTGCGGACGTCTTTTGGTCTCACGATTCTCCTCGCTACGAAATGTGATTGCTTTAAACGCTTTTATTGTCACTGACTCTCTTCCCTATATAATATTTTAAATAAATATGATTCAGTATTTCTACATTATCTATTATTTTTGTTATAATATTGTTTTTACTTTGGTTTATCTTGAATATGTTTTTAAGGCTTTAATTAAAAGTTGACGCCCAGACCTTAGGCTCCATGAAAATCGATTCTGTTTCTCAATGCCTCTGGGCGAAGTAAATTTTGTGGTAATGATAGTTACTGCCTCAGAAGGAGTAACATATGTTTGCCATCATAGTTGGACTTTTTTCTTTAACTTTTCAGTATAGGGACTTACAAACTTAATATTACGGTACATAGGATAGAGTTAAATTTGTCATTAGTTTGTTTGAAGCCAATCCTGACTTTTTTATGGTCCGTAACCCGTTTTTCTTGTTGGAACCACAGAGCAACAGAGTTTACTTGTAATCTATTATAAGTAAAAAAAAAAACTGTTCGTTCTTTGTGTTGACCGAAATTTTAATACAGAAGAACCATTTAAATTTAGCCAATTTTACTGGCACAAAATTTGACGTTGGGCCCAAAAATAACAAGGGGTGAAAAGGCGGCGTTATTTGACTTTTCTTTCTGACATGCGCTCAAGAATTGATTTGATTGGGTTGTAAAAAAGCACGTCACATAAATAAAAGCTTGAAACACACTTCAACACGGAAATAAAGGATAGCAATATCTCGTTTTCTCTTTGTTGGAACTGCGTATTCCTTATCCTCTCAAGGATATGTGCACCTTGGTTAGGATTAGCAAATGGACGAAACATGGGGATGTCAGCTAAACTATTTAGATTTGACGGACTTCTTACACGTGTCCTACTTTTAAAGCATGTAGGCTATAACTTAGTTTTCAAAAATACGCATTTCACCAGTCTGCCTATGGCCTTAATAGGGTAAAAATTTCTTAACATCTTAAAGACATAACAGTGTTAGGATAATAAGTAAAATATTTATTTTTTTATTTCATTTTTAGCTCTTTTGAACACTCTGCTAGTCGTGTTTTATTCTGTTAGGTGTATTTTTATTCTTCCATACATGTGTTTAAGGTTCGTTGGTTGTTTCTTCCAAGTAACTTCCTAGACCATAGAGTTATTTATTCAACAGCCATGTCCTGCATTGCCTTCCCTACATGTCGGGCAGTTGGGAACGGGGAACTGAGGACGGCTCGGCGTAGGCCTTAGCGGGCATACCCATTTTATCTTTGCGTATTTCTTAATTGTTTTTATTCGTTTCTTCATTGCTTCATCGTATGCCGTTCCTGTGTACATCGTGTTTACCTGCAGTACTGAAAATTTGTCTGTACAGGTAGCTGTGAGGCTACATGGGTTGGGCAGGCTGATTTTTGCTCGCATACCATCTCCCATAACACTGCTGCGGCTAAGGTAGGAAATGAGGTTAGCAGCTGGTTTTGTATTAAATCAGGAGTTAACCAGGGTTGTGTTCTATCCCCCTTTATACCAGATGACTTTGATGGAATTTGTCTTAAGGAGCGCAGGAAAGGCAATGGGGAGGAAAATCTTTCCTAGACTTAGATTATGTTGATGATTTAAGCATCCTAGATGAAAGCGTGAGCAAAATGAATGAACTTTTAGAGGTTTTGGGAGTTCAGGGTGAAAGAATAGGCTTGAAAATTAATGTTAAGAAGACTAAGTCACTAAGGCTAGGAATAAGTGAAGATGAAAAGGTGACGTTGGGTAACGAAAAGATCGATCAAGTAGACAGCTTCACCTACCACGGTAGTATTATTAGTAAAGACAGTGGGAACAGTGAAGATGTTAAAAGTAGAATAGCCAAGGCTCAGGGTGTTTTTTTCACAGTTGAAAAAAGTTTGTAAGAATAGGAAGATAAGTCTGCAAGCCAAGATTAAAATTTTGGGAACTACAGTGATGACAGTGGTCAAATATGGATCTGAAGCATGTGCGCTTCAAAAAGCGGATGTAGAATTGCTAGATGTTTTCCAGAGCAATTGCCTACGAATTGTTTGACACCTGGCTGACTGACTGTATTTCAAACAGCGAGTCTTTACGAAAAGTGTGGTTCAATCCCGCTAGTATTTTCTCACGTAAATCCTCGAACAGAAAACTATTCATGAAGAAGCAAAAAAAAAAGAGTTATGTTTGCTCTTCTGCTAAATATTAAGGCGATACGATACCCTGAAAATCATTTTGCGAGCCTCAGCGTCGGGTCACCATCTCAAAGACAGGGGGATCAATCTCCCAGGGACTAACTATCATCGAAAGCTGTTGAGAATCGCGAAATATGACTGAAACGGCAGTGAAATTTTATTTCCCTTTTGTTGGCGAGTCTGTCAATCAAAGCTGGTGGCACCACAAAGAACTCCCAAAGCGGCACAATTGACCAAATTACAACTCCTTTGAAATGATTTTTAGCGTTTGTACGAGCAAGTATGGTAGATCATTTTTAGGGACTGCGCTCTCCTGAAGTTCAAAAGAAAAATTCTTCTGTTTTATCGAGAAAACAAAATTCATACTTTTTGGCGATGCAAGTTTCATTGAAACCGAATATCTCTATCTTTGGTACAAAACGATTAAATGATAACTTTTAGGATTTCCGGGGAATTAGGTGTCGACATTTTTGTCGCTTATTTGGATATCTTATTCAAGCTTTAAAAGTTAGGGCAAGACCGCCCAATCAATTCTAAATAGCTTGCCCATACAAACTAAAAAAGGTTGTATTGTGCGAGATGGGGTGATTCTTCAAGGTATCTTATGGCCTTAAAAATTGCACTGTCAATCGTTGTGCACCGTGCCGTGTCAAATAAGACAGCACAATCATATTGGACAGAATCTAATTTTAACCAAGCACAGTGTTTAAAGTGGTTAACCAAGCACAGTGTTGCACAGTGTTTTAACCAAGCACAGTGTTTAAAGAAGGCCAATATGTGGGATGTTCAATCACGCTTTGATCCTCCTGATATACATCTTCCTAATAGTCTTCCATTTGAGAATAGCTTAGCAAACGCTTTCTCTTAATTATGTTAGATGATTGAAAATATCAGATCCAATATTTAGGTGTGAGAGTAATCATTTAGCCTATTATCCTTGTATTTTGAATCACTAACTATAAAATAAAAGTTTAGAAGTATTTGCTAAACTATGTTTTCTGTTCCTAACCTAATGACTTCAAGTAAAAATACATTAGGTTGTAAATTAATACAACCATACAAAATAATAGGCCTACTACAAATACATAATCACCTGTAAAATAATAAAATGCGTTACATCATAGCATATCGTCCTGTGTTTGGTGATATCTCAAATAAGACAATATTGACTAGTTTTAGCCAAGTATATGGTTTTGAAAAAGGAGTATATCAGTGACTATGCATGTATTATTCTTTATTTTTAATCACCAAATATAAAGTCACACACTTGGCAAAATACTAGTTCAAATTTTGTTCTGAAGCTGATGACTTGTTGCGGTAAAAATACACAAAGTGGTGGAATTCATTGCTTAGAATGAAATTTTAAAAGAAATAGTTCAACTCTAGGAGAAATACCAGAATACCAGATTATGCATCAATGTTTTAAGATTAGGAACCAGCTAATGTCCAAATTTGTAAAATCTGTTTTAATGTGTTTTGCAATTTAGAACTCACTGTGTATTTATAAAATCCTGTAGAAACTCTGGTTTATATTTAATCTGTTGTTAAAATTTATCAATCTCGTGCAAAGGAGAGTAGTAACATTTATGGTGTAGCTGTAAAAAAAAAGTGGTTCTTAACTTGGCTGAGAACAGGGAATAGGCTAAAATAAGATTTGGTCACTGTGGGACATGTCGTCCCGTCTGTATGGCAAGGGAATTGACATAAAATAAAATATACGAAGGAGTGTAGAAAAAACAGTTTAAATGTTCTCTTGGTGTAAGCATAGAATTGGGGCAATTGAGATGGAAACATGTTAAGAAAACAGTTTGTGCTTCATAATATACGGAAAAAATTGAAGTTAACACAATTTGAAGGCGCTTTCACTATACTGTACTCCGCCGCTACCCCCAAATGTGCAAATATGTATCACAAATTATATATTTCCCATGTATTTTGCCATGCGTCACTCTTGTTTCAACAGTGTACCCGTGAATTGAATCAACGTTCATGAAATGAAGAAACTACTACTACTACTACTACTAACAACTTGTCGCAGCACCAAGCCGCCTGAGGCCAACACAGCTACGCACGCTCCTCCTCCATCCAAATCTATTTAAAGCCTCGCTATTTACACCCGCTCGGGAAGTTACCATTTCCTTTAAATCTTTCTTTATGACGTCCTCCCACCCCAGTTGAGGCCGACCTGCTTTCCGTTTAGCCCTAGACGGTTGGCCGAAAAGAACAATCTTCGGCAATCTGTCATCCTTCATCCGCACAACGGGCCATAACCTCCTAAATCTGTCTTCTAATATGGCCTTAGAGGATGTCACTGTATCCAAATTTCTATATACTCCACTGTTTTAAATACAGTCACTCAACTATGCACCCAGAACACGGCGCAATTAGTGCCTCTTGAAAAGATATGAAAAAATATAATCTACTTTACTGAGCGCCCATGCTTCAGAGCCGTATTTGACCACCGTCATTACTCTAGCTTCCAATATTCTAACTTTGATTAGCAGACTGAAAATTGTGTTCTTCAAAAATTTTTTTAACTGTGAAAAAATTTCCTGAGCCTTGGCTATTCTACTTTTAACATCTTCACTGCTCCCACAGTCTTTACTAATAATACTACCAAGGTAAGTGAAGCTGCCCACCTGATCAATCATTTCATTACCCAACGTCACCTTTTCATCTTCACTTACAAATGTTGGCTATATATTTACACATTGGACGGAGGAGGGTAAACCAGGCACGTACGCAGGAATTTGTTGCGGGGAGGGGCCCAAATCCTTTAAACCCATTATTCTGTGAGAAAAATCAGAAAATTATGGGAAAATGAAAAAAATTGTG
Organism: Artemia sp. Qi Xiang Cuo; assembly: GCF_049724085.1. Classification (NCBI taxonomy): domain Eukaryota; kingdom Metazoa; phylum Arthropoda; class Branchiopoda; order Anostraca; family Artemiidae; genus Artemia; species Artemia sp. Qi Xiang Cuo. The sequence continues at coordinate 59,858,368 of NC_142802.1, read as the reverse complement.
AGATTTTGGGGGGGCCGGGCCCGGAGGGCCCCCCTGCGTACGTCCCTGGGGTAAACCATAGTGGGAGCATCATGTGTTAACTATAATTTTTCTGCATATTATGAAGTAAGAGCTGTTTTCTTAACACGTTTGCTTCTCAATAGCCCCAATTTTAGGCTTATACCGTTCTCTTTCTCGAGACCATAACGATAGACGTCAAATAACTGATAAGAAATACTGGAAAATAAGCAAGATGTCAAAATATATTCTATTTACTTATGATATTTCTCCCTCTTTTTGGCAAATTCGTTTTTACTGGTTCATTTAGCATGAGAATTTGTCATTGTCGTTCGTTGTTCCCATTAACGCACGGTCGTAAGCCTTTTTTATACACAATATTGACTATGAAATAACTACTTTGTTGTTTTTTTTTCTAGGAAATCCTCCTTCAGTCTCCGGCCCTCACTCGGTTCCTAGTCCTGGAACGTTTAATGTCCCTAGTCCAGCGAACAGAAGACATCCCAGTGGAAGCATTGTTTTAGAAAACCTAACTAGCCCCATCGGCACTGCCCATCATTACCCCAACACACCGCAGCACCATCCAAGTCCCGGTACTGTGAATAGTCAATACCCATATAGTCCGCTCTTAGAACGACCTGGAAGTAATCAGCCTGAAGAAACGAAAGAGGGACTTCCGGGACTGTTGGCGGCAAGGACACCTAGTGGAATGAACGATTTGTCTGAGTCTAATCGATTACGAGAAATTCTTGAAAGGCCTTCGGGTGGTAGTGCATTATCGGGTATGGGGTATGGTGTAAATGAAGAGGCAAAAGGGGTAGATGTAAAGAAAGAAAGTGAAGCAAGTGCTTGTGGAGGTAGACAACTACCTCAAAGTGTGAACAAGAAATTTTTTTCTGACAATCAAGAAGACAAAAGGGCCAGCTCGGCGACTTCGCAACATGAAATTCTTCTCAGTGTAAGTTCTTGCTTTTCTTTTCCTTTAAATTTTTCACAGGCCAAAGACTGATTTGTTATGTCTTGTATTAAAGACTGATAAGTTAGCCAATTTCATTCAAGTTTATCCTGGGATGTTCTTTCATTTCCTTTAAGCGTGTAAAAGGCATTTTTTATATCTATTAAACAAATTTTGGATTGATCACAGGATTTTCTTCGGAGGAAGGGGGTTTTTGGTCCTTAAAATGTGTTATTTAGTCCAAATATGCGGATTTTGTGTATTTTAGGCAATTGCAGAACCCATAACTGGTTCCAGCTCTAAATAGCATTGTCTTTTGCAGAGTATGTTGTATTTAATTTTTATTTATGCATACCCTCTGTTTTCATAAAAGTAGAATTAAAGCAAATGAGCTACTCTTAATATATTTTCTAGAGATATGAGAATTTATCCACAAATACAAGGATTCTTCTGTCCTAGTCTAGGCACATGTGCCCCTCCCCCCTCCCCCCGGTAGGCTTGTGCCCCCCAATAATGGCACGTATTATTGTACCTATTATTTCTTAAGTTTGTGATATATTCCGCTTACTTTTAGCGTTTTTTTTTAAATTTGTATCCCCCCTTTAAAAATTCCTGCTTCTGTTTCTTTTGTACTCTTGGCGTAGTTCCTTGAAATTGAAATTAGTATCGTCGGTACTTTTCAAGATACCATTAGTCACTTGAGAAGTGAAATTTCGTTAATGCTAATGAAATAAAGCAAAATAAGATCAAAATATAATAGCTCAGAAACAAATTTGGGCTCTATATTTGCACATAAGGAGGTGGGGTGGGGGTAAAACATAGCATGTATTAAATACGTAACCTAACACAACCTAGGTACCTTTTAGTCCCCCTAAACCCCAAAAACTAAAGTTTAAATAGAGTAAGTACCGGGTAATGGCTATCTCAGCTTTGCTTTTCTCGACGTGTGACTACTGGTATCTTGAAAAGTACCGTAACGTCTATCCTGGTGCTCCCGATTCGACAAATATATTAGCCCGGTGCACCTTGCTTGATAGTTTTTTTTTATCATTGGAGACATCTCACAATTTTAAATAGCCTCTAACCTACGTAGGAGGGGGCCTTTTCCCACAAGATTTCAATTTTTTGTCGATTTTGTATCTGTTTTCGTTTTTCATATATTTTATGTGCTTTTTACCCCCATCCCTCCTCTCCCTCGCCAGCGAAATGAATCCATACATACATCCCAATATGTTTTATTCAATGATATATTTTCTATTCTGAATTCTCTATGAGTTGTCAGTAGTAGTAGTATTTTCAGAGAATTCTCAAGGAATCAGAAACTCTAGTCTGGTCCTGAATTGGCCTATAAAATTATTAAAATCTGAAAGTGTCAAAGCATTAACTCAATTCCAAACGTAGTTACTCAAGCAAACAGATCAATTCTTGGAAGCAGAATCCCGTTTTTGAATCTAAACTGCTATTTATTCTCAGAAAATAATTAGTAGTGTTCTAAGATGTCTATGTTCGGTTCTTTATTTCGATTTTAACCTAGGTATTTGTTAGCATCGAACCGAATATTATTAGGGACATGTACGATTTGAGGGGGGCAACGGTCCAGATATACCTTTTTTACTTGTTAAAATGTACACACTTTTAGAATTTTCTGCCTAGAACCCATTATATTATAGTATCAAATATCCCTTCCCCTTCTAGAAAAGTTCAATCGCTATCACAGAAGCTTAGACTGTTGTGTTTCTATGGCAACGTACCAGAATAGGAAGGCTTAGGAAGGCCATACTCAGGAGAGCAGAGGGATATTTGAATCCCCCTTCTAATGCATGATATTACATTACTATATACATGTTTCCGATAGTGCTTAAAACAAACATGCTATATAGCCCCCTCCCCAGAAAAAAATGACGGTTTCCTGTCTGGCTACCTTATCTGACATAGGAAAGCCTTCTCCATGTATCGATTTGGAAGTTTTTCATCACTAAAAGGATGGCAGCATAGACGAGGGTCAAGGCCGTACCCAGGATTTTTTTCGGAGAGGGTTCTTTTTTTGGGGGGGGGGGTTACACAAAAAAACTCAAAAAACGCATACAAAATTTGTTTATATCCTTTTTCGCAACATTTTTGTTGCGTTTTTACGAGTCAGAAAAACATTTCGGGTGGGGTTCAAACCCAACTAACCCCCTCTCTGGGTATGGCCTTGACAAGGGTATTGGTTTACCTATGGGTAACATCATTGAATGTCCTTATTACGAAGAAATGGAGATGAGACGTTAATAATTGAACTAAAATGAAAAGCCAGTGCTCTGCGCCTCTGTAATTTCTTCGGATCGTTTCAATCATGAGTTGCAGGCGATACAAGTCTCATGTTTAAGCGATGCTTTGAAATCTATTAAGAACAAATTCTATTTCCTATCACTGTTGACATATCTGTCCATTAGGGACAGATCAGATTTTTCTCTTTAAGGTTGGTCCTAGCGACCTACCCTCAAGAATTGCTTTGTAGCCAACAAGGGACTTGTTTCTTGGCCCATCTCAAGAAAATTCTCTTTTATGCACTAAGGTTTGGCCAGAACTGTTCTTGGGGGGGGTGTGAACCGGGTCAGCTGCCTCGGTTACCGTAGCTTGGGGGGCAGCTAGGAAATTGCCCACTTTGATGACATTTTTCACTTTGATTCGGCTTTTTTTCCTTATATTTATGTCTGTAGAAGGCGCTGTTATTAATGTTTCCCCTGGCACCACCAATCCTAGGAACGGCTGTGGGCTCGACCCTATGTGCACTTACTGTTGTTATCCTTATCAATTGTGATGTAGATCTAGCGAGAATTAATGTGCGTTTATTTGAATAAACGAGTTACATTTTGCCAACCATTGAATCCTGTTTCATTCAAAACTAAAATGGTAACAGTAAAGTTGTTGATTTTTTTTTTTTTTTTTCGTATCTTCTCTTTTCTAAGCGTGTTCCTACCTATATTTGTAGAAGGATTGTTTATAGAATATCGAATGTAAAACGTGCATCCGTTTTCGAACTTTAATTAGCGATCTTTGGCGCCGCTTAAAACGTTGTTAGATTCATCATGCTATACGCCTATGTCACCTTTTTTTCTTGTTTAACCAAAAAGTCCTTAGATAATGACCATGAAACTGGATATGATTTGGGAGCATGTGGAATTTATCTTGGCTCGGATGTTAGCCAAGGCATCTTGGCCGATTTATTCAGCTAAAACGTCACTCAAATGACAGGGAAAGTCCTACGTTTGGTGATGGACTGGTTTCCCATCTATTGCGAAATTTAACTTAATATTGCGTGCTTTATATCTCAAGGAGGGTATTTTTTTTCCTGTGCCTGTATTTGAATAGTGAGTTATTTGTGAAGGGGGGAATTTAGGGATGACTTGTTAGGTGTTCAAGCTTTAAAAAACATAGTGGTGCTTCCAATGCAGACTTCGTAATAATTAGATTAGCCGAGTAATAATGATTTATTGGTACTTTTTTAGAATCTGGACAACACGCGAGAAGAACCACACATAGAATCTCAAAGATCCTATATAAAAAACAGGTTTCCGCTGCCTAGTGAGGTATTACTCACTCCGTGACAAAGATTTTATAAACGTGACAAAAACTTTAGTTTTTTGGGGTTAAAGGGGCAAAAAAAGGTACCTAGGTTAGGTAAGGTTACGTATTTAATATACGCTAGGTACTTGTGCATTATATCCTACACACGAAAGAAGTCAAGTTTGGTTAATGCTAATGAAACAAAATAAAATAGGATGAAAATATAATAGTTTAGAAACTTATTTGGGCTATATGTTTGCGTATTAGGGAGGTGGGGTAGAGCATAGCATATATTAAATACGTAACCTAACCTCGGTACCTTTCCCAACCCTAAACCCCGAAAAACAACAGTTTAAATATTGTAAACGCAATAAGAAATCACGCTTTGCGATCCATTTATCCGTTGCAAGTACCCGTTTGTCTGGTTTCCTGTAATATTTCCTTGTACAGTCTATATCGCTGTGTAGGATATAATTCAGAATTACCATATGCTATACTTTACCCCCCCCCCCCATAATGTGCAAATATATAGCCCAAATTTGTTTCTGAACTATTACATTTTCATCCTATTTATTTTTATTTCATTAGCATTAACGAAACTTTGCTTATCGCGTGTTGCCTGGTAAACTAAACAAGTACCGATTTATTTTACAACACGATAAAACTTCCCCATGTTTATGGGACCATAGGGTGCTTAGCCAGGAATCTGTTCGGGGTGACCAGTGAGCAACCATTACTTATTCCGTTGTAAGTAAAAAAAAATGTGATTTTTATAATGTTTCATGTTAGGGAAGGATTTCGGCATTCCTTTAATTACGTTACTGATCCAGGGTGTCTGGTTCAATTGTGGGTGTTCATTTATACCACTGTAACTATAATAAAAGCAAGGCCGTATCCAGGGGGATTAGGGCGTTCGAACCCCCCCCCCCCCCTGAAATGTTTGTCCGACTCGTAAAAACATAACAAAAAATGAACATTAATAGGTTTTTAGGCGTTTTTAAAGTATTTTGTACCCCCCTCCCCCTGAAAAGATCCTGGATATGTTCTTGAGTTAAAGCGAGCATATTCTATAATTTTTCAGATTTGGGAAGGATTTCAGCATTCTTCCAACTATGCCGGTGATTCAGTGATATCTGATTTTAATTGTGGGTGTTTATTTCAACCGGTATAAATATAATAAATTTTTTTTTATTTTTATGATTTTCACATTTGGGAGGAATTTTAGCATTGCTCTTGCTCCGCCGCTGATTCTGGGGTATCCAAACCTTTCTCCAAGAGCTTTAGTGAATATTTTGGAAGTAGTTCCCCAATAATTATGTTAATTTTTGTGTTTTCTCTAAAAAACCAATGTCGTCTTGAAATAAAGCCATTTTGCTAAATTTGTCTCCCTCTTCATATCCTCCGAATTTTTGCGAAAGAATTAACAAAAATTGCATCTAAGGGTAGTCGTGAAGTTGCTAAATACAAGATACTAGCTCTTGACTTTAAAATTCCAGTATTTTAAGTTCCGATTCCTTTAACTTCTAACGGTTCGAGTCTAACACCAACTCCCAAAACTGTTGAAGTTACCAAGTTCCTGCTTTTTAATATTTTTTTTTCTAGAATTGCGTCTTCATGGTCAGGGGTGAATCTCCAGCATTTTTGTTTGGGGTGGGGGGGGGGAAGAGGGGTCCATATCTGGATAGTCAAAGGGCATAGGATGTATAATATTTTTTTCTCCACATTTTGGGGGGGGGGGCAAATGTCCCCCTTGCCACCCCCAAACGACGCCCCTGTTCATTGTTTTTTATATTCCTCTTTTTTTTACGTAATAAAAATAAAATTAGTAAAATAAATGTTTTTAGACCTCTCATTCCGCACGAGCCAAAATTTCAAATAGGAAATTCGAACATCTTGAATTAGACTGCAGTCTCAATAGTCCTAGAAGTCACGTAAAAGGTAAAATTGCACACCCGCACACGAAGGAAAATAAAATCCCATCCATGAAATTAGTTCCAAGAACTCATGTCCTTTAAAAAAAAAAAATAGTTGCATAACATTTTTTTTTTCGTGTGACACATTTTGATAACTCGTTTCTGCTTGCTGGAAAAAAAGAAAATAGAATTAGTGTTGTTGCTTAACGCTGAAGCAATATCCATAGAGATTTGGAAAGGTGGGCCTACTGTAGCCGGAGATTTCCCTTTTTTTTACTTCTAATCCGTTAGAATAAAATCCACAATCTTTTATTTAATTGGCTTAGGAAAACAATCACTTCCCTAAAAAGAAAAAAAAATGTAGGATATATATAAAAATTGTGTGAAATGGGACTGTTTGTGATTGTTGGGGAAACAATCCATGCATAAACAACTGATACGTACGCAGAGCAAGATTTAGGTTTTTCTGGGGGGGGGGGCAAATATAGGTTTTGCCGCCCCCTTCCGCGGGCTTCAGTGAGTCAGTGATATCTGATTTTAATTGTGGGTGTTTATTTCAACCGGTATAAATATAATAAAATTTGTTTTATTTTTATGATTTTCACATTTGGGAGGAATTTTAGCATTGCTCTTGCTCCGCCACTGATTCTGGGGTATCCAAACCTTTCTCCAAGAGCTTTAGTGAATATTTTGGAAGTAGTTCCCCAATAATTATGTTAATTTTTGTGTTTTCTCTAAAAAACCAATGTCGTCTTGAAATAAAGCCATTTTGCTAAATTTGTCTCCCTCTTCATATCCTCCGAATTTTTGCGAAAGAATTAACAAAAATTGCATCTAAGGGTAGTCGTGAAGTTGCTAAATACAAGATACTAGCTCTTGACTTTAAAATTTTAGTATTTTAAGTTCCGATTCCTTTAGCTTCTAACGGTTCGAGTCTAACACCAACTCCCAAAACTGTTGAAGTTACCAAGTTCCTGCTTTTTAATATTTTTTTTTTCTAGAATTGCGTCTTCATGGTCAGGGGTGAATCTCCAGCATTTTTGTTTGGGGTGGGGGGGGGAAGAGGGGTCCATATCTGGATAGTCAAAGGGCATAGGATGTATAATATTTTTTTCTCCACATTTTGGGGGGGGGGCAAATGTCCCCCTTGCCACCCCCAAACGACGCCCCTGTTCATGGTTGTTTATATTCCTCTTGTTTTGACGTAATAAAACTAAAATTAGTAAAATCAATGTTTTTAGACCTCTCATTCCGCACGAGCCAAAATTTAAAATAGGAAATTCGAACATCTTGAATTAGACTGCAGTCTCAATAGTCCTAGAAGTCACGTAAAAGGTAAAATTAAACACCCGCACACGAAGGAAAATAAAATCCCATCCATGAAATTAGTTCCAAGAACTCATGTCCTTGAAAAAAAAATAGTTCCATAACATTTTTTTTTTTTCGTGTGACATATTTTGATAACTCGTTTCTGCTTGCTGGAAAAAAAGAAAATAGAATTAGTGTTGTTGCTTAACGCTGAAGCAATATCCATAGAGATTTGGAAAGGTGGGCCTACTGTAGCCGGAGATTTCCCTTTTTTTTACTTCTAATCCGTTAGAATCAAATCCACACTCTTTTATTTAATTGGCTTAGGAAAACAATCACTTCCCTAAAAAGAAAAAAAAATGTAGGGTATATATAAAAATAGTGTGAAATGGGACTGTTTGTGATTGTTGGGGAAACAATCCATGCATAAACAACTGATACGTACGCAGAGCTAGATTTAGGTTTTTCGGGGGGGGACAAATATAGGTTTTGCCGCCCCCTGCCGCACCATTATTTCTGTAAATATTAGGTTTTACCCAAAAATATTAGGCTATAATTTAAGCTTGTTTGCCCCGCCCAAGGTGCCTGCCCACCTACCCCTCTAGATCCGGCCCTGCATGTATGCAATAATTTATTTAGTGATGGAAGATATAAATTTGAAAAAATAGCTTAAAATAAGTGAATTATATGGAAGATTAAGAGATTATTTGGAAAATTGCAGATATGCTGAGATTTTAAGGATAAGTGGGGAGGGGGATATTCTTCGTTTACAGAAGCCGTAATGAATTCGTTGATCAATCCTATTAGTTACTTTTTACCAAATCTGTTGGTAGATAGTATCCGGCTTTAGATGTCGTTCATAATGCGTCAGAGCGGGTAGTAAACCTAACGGTAATGAGTCAGATAAAATTTTCCCATTATTTCCTCAAAATCTGTTATTTAACTGAGGTATGTATTTGCAGTTAACAAGCAAAAAAATTTAAATGACATCTGATAACTAATGAAGGTCGATTAAATGCGCATAAATGTGTTCCTCCGGGCAAATACGGCATCGATATGAAGCTAATTAAGGATGTATGAATGCTGGAAAAAACCCTCACTTCCGCTTTTTGTGATACTCATCTGATAAGTTTCGGCTGGTAATACCGAGGGGGTGCCCATACTCCCGCCACACTTGGCACTTCCAACCTACTGTATACGATTTTTGAGTATGGGCAAAGCTCCGGGTAAGAATTATATCCCTTTTTTGTCGACTGGTTGATACCAACGACTACTTGAACATTATGACGTAGAAGGCCATATCCAGTAATTTTGAGGGGGGGGGTACCAGAAAGGAATTTACAAAATACTACAAAACTTTGTTTACATGTGTTTTATTTCTTTACTTTTATGCCAGTCGGAAAAATATTTCAGCGGGAGGGGTGTTCAAATCGATTAGCTCCCCCTGGATCTTCGGTCATTTTTTTTACAAGGTTCATGGACACATGATTTTTAGTTTTCTTGGAAAATATATTTTTTTTTTCAAAACCCAAATTGTGAGCGACGCTACGACACAGACCGAGATAAAAGTGACTTGACATAAATAGAAGCGTTCATTTTATTCCTATGAAGGGGTGGGGGTATTATAGTCTTACGCTGTGAATATTTATTTTAAATTTGCATTGCTCTATGAGATTTATTAATGTGTTTATTATTATATAATATATACTTTATAATACAGAAACCTGATACCCGTAAAAGTTCATGTCAAATTTATTGAATTTAATCGGGATTGTCCTATATTATGAGGTTATGCACTACATACGTAAACTGCTATGCAAGTATATTCTTTTTAAATATTTAATATATAGAGATGGCCCCTGCCTATTCAATCTGGTCAGGTTCATTCAGGATATTTTCATACCTGGAACGGGTAAACCCCTACCCTTACGACTACGCCATTGCAGTAGTAAAAACTGCTTGAAAACAGTAGTCTATCTAAATTGTCTAGGAGACTACGTGATATTCAGCCCCAAAAAGCCCCTCCAAAGAAAAACAAAAGAATTCGCGATCCCAATTTCTTGGGACATAATAAAAGAGAAGTTAGGATGGATAGGTCGTGTTATACGGATGGAGGATGACAGATTGCCAAATACTATGCTTATTGGTAGTCTATCTAGAGCTATGCGAAAAGCAGGTTGTCATGGGATGAGAAGGAATGTTAAGAAAGAATTGAAAGGAAGTCGGAAATGCATGAGAGAAGGGAAAGAGTGAAGTTGGGAATGAATTGTTGCAGAGGAGGAGCATGCATAGCTTTGTTGGCTTTGGGTGCCTTGCTACTGCAATGAGTTGTTAGTAGTAATAGTTTAATGTGTTGATTTCATTAGAATTGGTGTTTGTAGATAATTCTTAATTTCAGTGGGGGGATGAATATAATAGCCCTCCGAAACCTGTTTCTCTCTGGGATTTTATTATGTTTTTAGGAACCTAAATAATTTGATTTCGATTGTTTTAAACGACAAATTCTTGAAATTGTGAAATTCTATCATGGAAGAAATTACTCATGAGTATTGATGAAAGAAATGGCTAAGTTTTCTTTTGACAAGGCAGGAACATTAATAAACGTTGTGTGTTTCAAATTTTGAATCTCAACTGTTTGCAGTCCTGTGCATAGTATTTTAAAAGTTTAGGGGGGAGTAAGGGAGGTGTTCTTTTTTATGTGCAGTGCAGTCCTGTGCAAAGTATTTTAAAAGTTTACGGGGGAGTAAGGGAGGTGTTCTTTTTTATATATTTTAGACATAAAGTCCCCATTCATACGCGATATCTGGAAATTGGAAATGCTGATCCTCATCCCTTTGAATTAAGTCACTGCAGCGATGCAAAGCAACTGAAAAATGAGTTTAATGTAACATATTTAATATTCATATCTAACGCTTTGTGTCGAGCTCAAATTAAACATTGTTTCTCACATTGTATCCTAAAACGGGCTTATGTGCTCCTAAAGCCATGTCTCAATTGGTCGACGAGGATCATAAGGATTCTACACCTAAGGATTCTTACACGAAAATTACGTTAAGACAGGTTTTGCATGGTTTTCAGCCATATGTTTAACAATGAAGAGACCGCCACCTCCTCTCCTTCAGAACCAATAGACACTAAACCAACTAAGATGGGGTTTAGTTAGTAGTACCTTCTCTGATGCATACATTGTTGGAATGTTCCTAATGACCATCTTAATTGGTTTAGTGGCTTTTCCTAACTGTCCAATGATGGTATTGAGGATGCTTATTTTTTTTTTTTTTAGCAACAATGTGAAAAGGCCTAAAGCAGAAAACCAAAATATATGTCTTATTCGGTATAGTGCTCGGTCGATAGGAAAAGAATACGGGATATCTTTTAATCGTGTGATATTAATTAATAAGGAGTATATGTGATATCAATTAATAAAGTGAAGAATGGTATGGTTTTCCCTATCCATCTTATGAACTAATTAAGATAAGTTCAGCTCCACTCTTCGCAATGTATGTATAAGCTTCCTAAGGCGTAGAATCTATATGCCTCTTACTACGCCAATTAAGATGGGGATCTTTATCATGTGGGTGTTTCTGAAAAAAAGGCGCATTTGTTTTACATGTGGCATGGGAGACCAATAATAGAACTAAAACAGTGTGGACAACTGAAGCTTAAACACTGCCTACTATGGTTCGGTGGTGGATTGGGGGGGGGGCTCCTCTTCTATTTTTGCCCCAATAGATTTTGAAAAATACCCTTTTTCGAGTATTTTTATTAAAGAACACCCTTTTTTGGTATTTTGGTACTTTTGTCATATGGCCACCACACTCAAGATCTTGTATTGTGAACATCAGGCAATAACCGGTTTTCATGATCTTTATACCATACAATAGCAGCTTCGGCTCGGTGGGAAACTACATTGTAGCTGTATTTTAATTAAATATTTAGTTGGTATTTTGGTTAGGTTAGTTTATTTTAGGTTACGGAGACAAATTTGCCCCCCCCCCCAGGATTTTGAAAAATTCAATTTGCCCCCCCCCCTCTCCCTCTAAGTTTTTGTAAATTGACGCCACTGCTATAATTTGTACTAAAATTAAATCATAGTATTTAATGTCACTTTAAGTGCTAAAAACCTTAATTTTTCTCATTCAAAACTACGAATTTATAAGATACATCCCTGGGGCTTAATCATGTTACAGTATTATTGACATTCAGCATCGGTTTGCTACATCACTGTCGTAACTGGCACATAAGGCAAATTAAGGCTACCAATGGAATCTCATTAACTTTTTCGTTAGGCCTAGTAATCGCAATCTGTGGTGTGTTGCTCTACACTGGACCGTCCAGAATTCAAAAAACAATTTGTATATGGACCCGCAGTCTCTATGACTATAGGTAAATTGTCCAACAAGAGAGGCAGTTGTTGCATTGTTTCCATCTTTTGCAATTTTTCGGAGGATTTACCGAACTCCAATTCATCTATAAAAAAATCTATAAAAAACGTTAATTATCTCTTATATTCACCACACTCAAGAATTACGCTGTGTAAAACTAGAGAACAAATCGGTTTCATCTGTCTTTATTAAAATACAATTAGCTTACGCTCAGTGGAAAGCATGTGGCGGGTGACAGAATACATTGGATTTGTGTAATTTGGGCTGCATATTTGCACATTAGGGGGGTGGGGTAAAGTATTTGGACAACGTGAAGTTAGAAAATAATTCTTACTTCATAATATGCAGAACAATTGTAGCTAACACATTTTGGATGCAGACCCGCTATGCTTTACCCCCCCCCCCCCCCCCCCAATATATAGCCCAAATTTGTTTCCAAAATATTATATTATCATCATGTTTTAGTATTTTACATCAGGATTAACCTAACTTAACTTCTTGAGTGGGGTGGGTAAATGAGATGAGTACCCATAAACTCTGGTTCCTCCGTAAATTGGGCTTTTTGGACATTTTTTGACCGTTTGAGGACATTCTTTGAGTCAGCTTGGACAAAAAATGATCGACAACATTCCTCTGTGACTGCAGCAAAATTGTCTACCGAGAGAAGTAGTTGTCGCAATGTCTCCACTTCCACCAATTTTTCGGGAGATTTACCGAATTCCGAATCATCTCCCGACAAAAAAAGCTACCAAAAATCTACAGAAACCTAGATCCTCCGTAAATATTGCTTTGTGGTCATTTTTGATAGTTTGAAGTCATTCTTTGATTCAGCTTTGAAAAAAAAAATTATCGACGAAATTCCCCCATGACCATAGGAAAATGTTGAGAGAGGCAGTTGTTGCAATGTTCCACTTCCACCAATTTTTCGGGAGATTTACCGAATTCCAAATCATTTACCGACAAAAAAGCTACCGAAAATCTACAGAAAGCTCTAGATCCTCCGTAAATGGTGCTTTGTGAACATTTTTTGACAGTTTGAGGACATTTTTTTAGTCAGCTTCGACAAAAATGATCTACAAAGTTCTTCTGTGACTTCACCAAAAATGGTCTAACGAAAGAGGCAGTTGTCGTAGTGTCTCCACTTCCACCGATTTTCGAGAGATTTACTGAATTCCGAATCATCCCCCGACAAAAAAGCTACCAAAAATCTACAGAAAACTCTAGATCCTCCGTAAATGTTGCTTTGTGGTCATTTTTGATAGTTTGAAGTCATTCTTTGAGTCAGCTTAAAAAAAAAAAAATATCGACGAACTTCCCTCATGACTAGGAAAATTTTGAGAGATGCAGTTGTCGCAATCGCAATGTTTCCACTTCCACCAATTTTTTCGGGAGATTCGCCAAATTCCGAATCATCCCCCGACAAAAAAGCTACCAAAAATCTACAGAAAACTCTAGATCCTCCGTAAATGTTGCTTTGTGGTCATTTTTGATAGTTTGAAGTCATTCTTTGAGTCAGCTTAAAAAAAAAAAAATATCGACGAACTTCCCTCATGACTAGGAAAATTTTGAGAGATGCAGTTGTCGCAATCGCAATGTTTCCACTTCCACCAATTTTTTCGGGAGATTCGCCAAATTCCGATTCATCTCCCGACAAAAAAAGCTACCGAAAATCTACAGTAAGCTATAGATCCTCCGTAAATGGCGCTTTGTGGTAATATTTTTTACTATTTGAGGTTATTCTTTGAGTCAGCTTTGACAAACATTGATAGACGAAATTTCACTTTTCTTTCCGGAGTGGTATCTGGCTCCTTTAGCTCTGGAGCTAAAGGAGCCAGGCTCTGGTATCTGGTATCTGGCTACCTTTAGCCTTATGGAGATGTTCGAACATCTCCATAAACTTAATGCAAAAATGAAAACAGTCTAACTGTAAATCCTACCGATTTTCTACAGAAAATCGACGAGGTTTCAATGATGGTTTAAAAATAAAAGTTAATTAAAAGAAAGGTAGAAAAGCTGTCGATCGTTTCTAAATAAAGCTTGTTTAGGTAAGTGATATACTCGCCGTTTCCGTATAGCACAGTATGTTTTCCACATAATTTGGGTGGGTGTTTTCAACTATACGGTTATAGCCTATATTAAAATAGATGCATAAAATATTTTTAAAGTAGGTCGTTATTTGGCGATCAAACTCCTAAAATTGGGCTTCACTGACATGACTGGCTGGACTTATTTTATATTTTTGCGCTCGGATCCCAGCTTTTGAATGAACAAAAAAAGAACACCTAAAAAACTCTGATGCTATCTTAGTCTTTTGATGACCAAAAGCAGTCCTAATATTTTATTGGTCTAACTTCTAGTTCTTCATTTGATAGAAAAAGTCCACGAAATTTTTCTCAAATAACGGATTGTCCGTCCTTTTTCCCTGAGCAATTTCATCCCTCGTTTACCATACAATTTAAATGGAGAAAGTAAATATTAGGGAGGAATATTCCATGGGAAATCTTTTTCGCAAAAATTTTCTCTTACGCAACTTGCATGGAGTCTTGCATGAATAGCCAAAGAATGTTTTGACTATCTTGGAATCCTTTTCGCTGTGGGCTTCTTGTGTCGTAAACAAGGGCTGAAAACTTGTGTTCCCGTTAGATATGCTCTTTATTTGCATTTGTACAATCTACACTCGATAAGACAGGACATTTTGCGAACATTGGCGAACGTTGAACCAGGACTAGCTTGTGTAGGCTAAAGCTATTTTATAAAAAAAAACGCAGTATTCTTTGGGTCTACCTTTTTGTTTTCCTCCTTCATTGTGACGAAACAACGCAGAAAAGATCAAAGCCAAACAATTGAAATTACTGGTCGAAATGTGGGCCCCATAATTGTCATGTATTCGATGGAATGTTTGGTAATGAAGAAAATGGACTGACTGGATAGGAAGTTTACTCACCTAGGTAGTTAGAAAGGTCTATACCATATAACCCAACATGATCAATCAAATTATCATTTTGAATAGTATAATTGTAGCAAAAAAAGGCATTACCCCATTTTCTTTCCAACTGGGGGGGGGGATTTCAACAGATCAAAACCGTGGTGATGCTTTTGTATGTAAAACGAATTAGTAAGGAGGGAAGATGCCAGCAGAGGAGTTGTAAAAAGTAGAACAGATAAGACGCATTGTGTTCTTTTGCAATTGAAAACATTTTGGAAGAATAAGAAGAAAATTAATTGATTCACAATTATAAATTAATTAAGAATAGGATAGAAGAAGCACGACAGTCGTTAAAGAATATGTTCCCTCTGAAAAAAGAGATTGTGCGATAAGCCTGCAGCTGTAACTTACATCAAAAGTACAATAAACTAATGTCAGTAGATTGATTAGTCTCAGATCTATTCACTCACCGAGCCAGAGTCATTAGTTACTTCAGACTTTTTTTTGACAAAGATCTAAACTTGGTTTAGAATCTAAAGCTTAAAAATAGAAAAGTTGTTCTTTTTCAACGATTTTGACCAATTTTCAACATATTTTTTATCGAAAAAAACCTGGAAACCAATTTCAAAAAATGTATTTCTGTAGATGTATAAAACTAAATCTCAGCTAAGGAACGATAACAAAACTTGTGTCTTCTGTGGTATATAAAAACAGTGAAAGAGCAGAAAAATAACACCAAAACTTGGAGGGGGAGATTAAACCTTAAGTATTTACTGAAAATTGGGTTGCTTCGAAAAGTTGGGGAAGTCATGCTGGATGTTTTCTAGAGGAACTATCCAGGTATAGTTTTAGGTATAATGAAAAAAAGCTTAAAGCGGTTGAGTATCGTCTTACGGATCATTTTGGTTGACTGGTAGAGGTAGAAGGCATGGCCGTATTCAGGGGAGGGGTTAGGGCGTTTGACCCCCTGCCCCCACCCCAAAAATTTTTTGCCCGATTCGTACCCCCTCCCCAGCAAAAATACTGTATATGGCCCTGGTAGAAGGTTATGTGAGAAGTAGGATAGCCATGACAAATAATTTATCGATTAAAACAGAATGAGTAGGCTAAATGCTCACTGTTAGTTTATAGGGGTAGGCAAAAAATTTCTGTTGTATACAGTTTGTAATGTGTTCCCTAACATTCGAACATTAAATTAAAAATAACTTGTTTAGATCGTTACCAATTTCTAGCAAGCTAAAAATAATAATTTAGCGTTGAATGTAAAAGACTGACCCGTATAAATGAGCTGGAATTCCCGTTAGTTGGGGTAACAAAAAAGAAGTATTTGAAGACCAAACAAAGTTTTTATGTAAATATTTTTTTTTTCTTAGTTACAACTTAAGGTTGATGCAAAATTCCGAAACGAGTGAAAACTAATGTGAACAGAAGGGGGGTTGTTTATCAACGCAACTCCCACTCTTAACATTCAAGCGTTTGCATGAATTTTACTGAAAACTTACTGCAATAGAAATGGTGTCTATTGGTAACGACAAATAATTTATCGATTGAAAAAGAAGTATTTTCGTGTTTTCCATGCAAAATTGGAAAATGTGGTGTTTTCAGTAAAGAGCTAACAGTGACTTGAACATTACGAGTGTGGAATGAAGGGAGCAACAGCCCCCATCCTGTTCAGTGTAATTTTCGCTCGTAAAATATGCATAGCATGCGTCTTTTAATTGAAAAGCTGTTTATATCTGTTAAGTACCACAAAGAAATGGTTCCGATAATAATTGAAATAAACGTAATTGTGTCTTTGTGAGCCATTGTCTTTGCAGTCTTTGTACACTGTTCAAAAAAAAAAAAAAAAAAAAAAACTAGTGATAGACATGATTGCTTCCACAAGCTCATAAGTCAAATGATACTACTGATAGTTGTCATGACCGGTGCTGCCACATTAGGCGCATTTGTGCTATTTTTGAGTGGTTGCGCAACGGATTCTTCAAATCAGCTTATATTCTTTAGCTATATTTTGTAATAATAATAAAAAAAGAATCGCAGCTTTGGTGTATCTTTGCTTGCAAAAAGGCGCCTTCGATGAATAATCTCATTTATGGCTGCGTTACCTAGCACCAGACAAATGGTAACACTGCCCATGACTGCGACTGATCAGGCACTTTTTTACTCCTTTTTCAAAATTAAATATTTTTTTTCCCCAAAAGGAACACTGTATGCAAGTGCCTAAAGCAAAAAAGGGATACAACGTTGCTCAAAAAGTTTGGCTAGATGTCAATGTTCTTCGTCACAATTGTACAAAACGTCGACTCTTTTAGTCCTGTCTCCGAACTTCCAAGCTATAAAAAAGTACTGATAAGTATCATCATTATAAACAACATAATGTGTTATAATAATTACGATTTGAATGAGGAACTATTGACTGTATCTGAAGTTTATTGTATAGTAAGTAATTGAAGAAATTGAATATTTTAATATTAAATTTTAAATATTTTTATGTGCATTGATATTTTAATGTGCTATTCTAATCACGATAATGCAATAAGTAGGCTATGTTTTTGGCGGACTTAGTGTTTGCTAAAATAAAACAGCTTGGTCTCTAATTTATTTTGCCAATTTGCTAATTAGTAAGGTTTTTTGCTATACTTGGTTAAGCAAGAATCGTCCAAGATTCGACTCTGCTAATATTTACCATTGAATTATGAGCATGCTAATTTATTCCGGATATGGGCGTCATAAGCAGGATAAATGTGGGCAAGGATGAGGCCTACAGCGGAAGAAACTCAATTCACTAAGTCGCAAACGTATAATATCCGTGTGGTATGCAACCGCTGTCAGAAGTATATCTGCCTCAGGCTTTTCCTCCTGACTTGAATTTGTAAAATTAAGGACACATTTGTTTTGCTCAATTCATGAAGATTTGCGTTCCCTTTGCATGTCTTGGTCTGCAATTTCTCGGTTCTCCTATGGCTTTAATATTAGATTTAAAAAAAAAAACGAGTTTTTTCAACTGAAAGTAAGGGTCAACATTGAAACTTTCTGTCTTATGGGTAGTCTGCAAAGAACTATTTCCCAGAAAAATAATGTAAAATTTAAGTTGATCAGCTTTTTGCTGTCTTAGAATAGCTGGGTGAGTAGATGTATTTGCAGAAATGCATTTGCAAAGCAAAAGAATTAATTGCTGAAAACTTTGGAAGAATGTGTCAATTCTAAAAACTACATAAAAAATTTGTCCATCAAATAGTTGACTTTTTACAAAATTATTGTAGAAATGTATTTGTAGAGATGTATTTGCAAATATACGTCTAAAAAAGTATAGTACGATCTGAAAGTATGAGTATAATTAAGGCTGTATCCAGGGGTTACCGTGTTTGACCCCTCCCCGATTTTTTCCCGACTCGTAAGTTTTCCTGTGGCTTTAATATTACAACGTAAGACTTCAGTTTTGCTTTTATTTCATAGCCGAGGTTCACTTTTATCAATTACTACAACGGAATATGTTTTTGGATTCGTTTTTTGTTTAGATTGAAAAATACCTTGAAAATTGGCGAAAACATGCGATTTTTTTTTTTTAATCAAGTTTAGATTGTTCTTCTAAGCAATAGGCCTACCTGGGGGGGGGGGTGCATAAAAACTTTATAAAACGCGTCAAAATTGTTTATATGCATTTTTGTTACTTTTTTACGAGTGGAAAAATTCATGGGGGTGTCTAACTAGTACTCTCCCTCTTCACCCTCCGGATACGGCCTTGAATAGCTATCATAATTCTTGCTCGATGAATAGGTAGATCTGAAAATAATGAACTCAAGGATATAAGTATCTTATCCTTTTACTGTCAGTTACAGCGTAAGCTTGTCGCAAGATTGCATGGTTCACAGGGAACATAAACCACCTTATGTGGAAAATTCACTGACCAGGCTGATTCTGTTCTGCAGAAATTGTTAGGATTGTTTGGGAAGTAGTCAGAAGTTACTCTCTAGGGAATGGGATATCTCCAAAAAGAACGATTGTTGGTCATTCCCCAGGATTTCTGCAACTTGCAACTTTTTTTAATCGTGAGGGCAGGTCCTTTGACAATTTGTTACGATAAGGGTCCTTCTCCAAGTATATTTGCTTGTTCGGATCTATTCAATTGACTGGTATCTTTATATGCCTTTTTCTTGCAAAACTGAACGACCCAATGAGGGCTGGTCCGCTTTCAAAGATCATGTATACCGGGCGGCTGACGCCACTTCTGGCGAGACAAGTGTCACTAAGATTTACGTCAGGTTGCAGAGAGTGAGCAAATCTTTGCCACCTAACTAGGGCAAACATATTGTATATTTGAAACGAATAACCCCTCCCTCCACGCAAGTGCCTGGAATAGAATATAGAATTGAAAGTAAAGGCTTTAAAAAGTTCAAAATATGCCCAATCCAGCTCTACGTGTCTTGGCTTTTCGACTTATCGATTAAACTCGATCAGTTGGAATTTGGAAAATTATCTCTGTTAGAAATAAAAGAACGATTATGGTAAAATTTGCTGTGACGAGTTAGAGATTTGGGGGAGCAAAGGCTAACATACCCCCCCCCCCCACATGACCTTCTAGACTCTTTCTCTACTTAAGCTTGGTGCAAAAGAGATATTGATTGAAGTATAAAAAGAAAAAAATAACAAAGAAGGAGTAGTAGAGAATTGTAAAGTAGGCTAATTCAAAATTTCTTGAAAAAATCAACTGTCTCTCAAATTTTTATCAGTAGTGCTTCCTTATCTGTTTCTGAATGCTCCAAGCTTTATTCATGATTAGTTAATTGTTTTGTTATCATCCAGAAAGTTTGAATTTCTATTAGACATTTGTTGGATTTTATTAATTCATAATTAGGTTATCTGGTAAATTATAATGTAGATCATTTTGTCTTAGGTCCGTAACAGTTATTTGTGACAGTCATCTGTCTCAAATAATGGGTACTAAGAGTCATTGGTACACAAGAGCAAAAGTAAACCCTGATTGGACAATTTTACTGGGGTGGGTTCCAAACTAAGGGAAGAGCTGCAGTTTCAGGCCAAAACATCTCCTGTAGAGAATTCTACGATAGTCCTTATTGGAAATTCATTCCATTCCGCCATCTTATTTGCGATTCAGCCATCACAATTTCCGTATGAAACAAGTTTGGTGTTAGAGGCAGTATCTCTCGTATCAACCCTATCGCATAGACTAATGATGTCTTCGGGATTGCTCGATGTGTCCTCAGTTTAACCGTCTAGTTGCAACCACCTTGTAGGCTAATTAATCAACGTGTTTTTGTAGGGAACGGGATTCAATTTTACGCGGCCAGAATATTTTTAAGGCGACCTTTGTATTTGTTTGATTCTAGCTAATGAGGCCTATATGAGCATCCTAGTTTACTATTCTGTCCGAAATTCCTGAAAATTTATTTTGGGAGGAATTGTATTTGTGATACTATTTGGTCGTTTAGACGTTTTATGGTAAAATATACAATAAAAGATTTTTTGTTAAGGGCTCCTTATTCATTGGATAGCCCAAATTTTAGGGGTGAGTCTGTTCTTTTTTTTTCTCCCTGTGAAGTTAATTCTCTTCTTATACTGTTTCTTATTTTCATGTTTTGCATAGCGAAAATGGAAACTTTTAGTACAAGTTCTTGTCGTATAATGAAGAGCAATGGTGAAACTTCTACCCAATAGAGGAGGTTTCCACACCCTACCCTAATTAAGATTTGTAGTCCCTGATTATTCCTCCCTTCACAATGTGTAGA